>NW_015505438.1:673968-681711 GCF_001515645.1 Sinocyclocheilus grahami | reverse complement strand
GTTTTATTCTTTTTAAAATTAATTTATTACTATTTATTAATTTTAAGTAATAATGATTTTAATAAGTAATTACAAAATATAATAATTCGTTCCACGATTTAGGCCTACTAAAACTAGGGAACGGACGAACTAATGAATTCGTGGCAGCTAAGCCTAAACAAGAGAACAAATACTTAATTCGTGGCCATAATGTAGTCCTAGCATAAAAGAGAACTAGCCTATTCTAAATTCGTTGGCCGTGATTGTCTGCATGTCATAATCTGGGCTCCGTACAACCGAATATAACCTTAGCCTACCTGTTTATTCATTTATTATGGTATGTAACTAGCTCACCTTTTGCAGCACCATGTTTGCGTAGCACATCCTCGTGCTTTCTGGCTATGTGCCGCTTCAGATTCTAAATATGAATCTTTACTAACTCTCCCCGCACTCCCTCTCAGTTTCTTCTCCCTGCTCATTCTTAACTTAGATTTTTTACTTTACATTTATGTATAAGGCTTGCAACTTCGTTGAAACAATATCTGAACTCCATAACTGCTCTACTATTTTCGATCTCTACAGACTCTCGATCTCGAACAAGCAAATCACCAAACGGCATTCTGGGTTGAGTGAGCGGCACTGAGCGTTTTGAGTGAGTGGAGCGGAATCTTCAGAAAGGCGCTCTGCGCTCTTAAGGAAACATTACCGCTCCGCTCCCCACTCCGCTCCGCTCACATGCTCTGGTCACAGTACATGTTGGCATTCATGGTTCCCTCAATGAAATGTAGCTCCCCAGTGCCGGCAGCCCTCATGCAGCCCCAGACCATGACACTCCCACCACCATGCTTGACTGTAGGCAAGACACACTTGTCTTTGTACTCCTCACCTGGATGCCGCCACACTCTTGACACCATCTGAACCAAATACATTTATCTTGGTCTCATCAGACCACAGGACATGGTTCCAGTAATCCATGTCCTTAGTCTGCTTGTCTTCAGCAAACTGTTTGCGGGCTTTCTTGTGCATCATCTTTAGAAGAGGCTTCCTTCTGGGACGACAACCATGCAGACCATTTTGATGGAGTGTGCGGCGTATGGTCTAAGCACTGACAGGCTGACCCCCCACCCCTTCAACCTCTGCAGCAATGCTGGCAGCACTCATATGTCTATTTCCCAAACACGACCTCTGGATATGACGCCGAGCATGTGCACTCAACTTCTTTGGTCGACCATGGCGAGGCCTGTTCTGAGTGGAACCTGTCCTGTTAAACCGCTGTATGGTCTTGGCCACCGTGCTGCAGCTCAGTTTCAGGGTATATATATATATATATATATATATATATATAAATAGAATTTTAAAATATACCATTGCATAATGTGTGCATATAAATATAGAATACATTTTAAATTAAATATTGAATTTAAATAAACTAATTAAAATAGGATAATTTATCGTAAATGTATTCATATTTATATTTATAGGAATTATAGCAAAGTAATAATGCTGCCATTTCCCATCAGACTCAAAATATTATTTTTTATTAACTTATCTTGAAATTGTATTTTGAATTAGATTTTATTTTCACATTTTCAAGTTTTAAAATTAATTTTAGTTAAAGTTTTAGTAATTTTGCCATGTGTTTTTGTCCTTTTTTATAATTTTTTTAAGTCTATCTTTGATTTATTAGTTTGAACTTATTTAGTTATTTTAGCACTTAAGTTAAACTAAATGGGAAAAAAAGTAACTATAACAAAATAAGTTTAAGTTATTTTAATATTTCAGTTTATATATAGTTTCAGTTTTTGTTTACTATAATAATCCTGGATGATACAGTGCTAACTATTAGCAATTAAGTCATACTTTGATTGCTAATAATTTTGTCTAATAAAAAAGGTCAATTTCAGAAAATATTATTTTCCAAAATGCAACAAGCCCACTTAAAAAAATGACTCCCATATAATATATTTGGAGAAGAACAGGCTTAAAAAATAGATTTTTTTTCTGTCCCATTTCTATTTATCCTTTCCAGCCAAATGCATCGCCATGGCTTGTGATTTTTCAGCAGGGTTTCCCTGCTCTCCAGCTGAAAACAGCTCTCTCGTCCTGTGCTCAAGTAAAAGCACACTGGAGCTCTGGTCTTAAAACAAAGCAGCTCTGTAAGCAAGAGCAGGACACAAAAATAACCTCTCCCAGTGGATACGAGCAGGAGAGCAGGAGAGGATGATTCAGAGAGAGAGAGAGAGAGAGAGAGAGAGAGAGGGGGGGATCGCAGAGGTATCCAGCCCATCTGTGAGGCTGTGATGCAGACAACCCTCCACCTCTCTCTATCTCTATTTCACTTCCTGTGCGCTCATCCTATTAAACACATCCCATTAAACAGACAGTTCACCACCAAATCAAAATTCTGTCATTATTTACTCATGCTCATGGTGAGCAAATAATTACTTTTTTTGTTTAGTTTTTTTTAGGTGAACTATTCATTTAAAAAACAAAGTGTGTGTGATGAGCCCTGTCTCCAGATCGTAACTCAGCCCTCAGTGAGTCCTCAGGTTTAGTTAGTGAATAAGATCTTAGTTCAGTGAATAGGATCATGCGTGAGGAGGGCTGAACCTGCGGGATATTAACAGCATCCACTCACCCATAAATGGCCTCGTCCTCTAGGCTCGGTCTGAGCAGGATCTTGGGTGTTGTCTTTATTACTGCTGCACATTGAATAAAAAAAGGATCTATCATCAGTTTAATTCTGAAACAACTGAAAGCAGACACATTTTCTTTTAATCACACATCCCAAAGGCAAGTTAACAAAGAAATATACTGATCAAATGTTTGGGGTCAGCAAGTGGGTTTTTTTAAAAGAAATTCTGCCTCGTGGGCAGTGTGCCGACAAATAGTGCTGTTGTGCCACGGGCGACCCAAGTTCAAATCCGGCTCGAGAACCTTTCCCGATCCCAACCCCATCTCTCTCCCACTTCGTTTCCTGTCATCTCTACACTGTCCTATAATAATAAAGGCAAATATGCCAAAAATAAATCTTAAAAAAAAAAATGTATTCAGCAAATATGCATTACATTGATCAAAAGCAACAGTAAATACATTTATGTGACAAAAGAAAATGTATCAGTTTCCACAAAAAAAAAAAAATTAGCAGCACAACTGTTTTCAACATTGATAATAATAAATGTTTTTTGGGCAGAAAATTATTTCTGAAGGATCATGTGACACTGAATAAATGATCACAGGAATATATTACATTTTAAAATATGATACAGATATTTTAAATTATAATAATTTTTCACAATATTACTGCATTTTTTATCAAATAAATGCAACCTTTGTGAGCACAAGAGACTTTCAGAAAAAATATAAAAATCTTACCAACCCCAAACTTTCAAATGTTTATATACAGTATATATATATATATATATATATATATATATATATACAGTGGGGCAAAAAAGTATTTAGTCAGCCACCAATTGTGCAAGTTCTCCCACTTAAAAAGATGAGAGAGGCCTGTAATTTTCATCATAGGTATACCTCAACTATGAGAGACAAAATGAGAAAAAAAAATCCAGAAAATCACATTGTAGGATTTTTAAAGAATTAATTGGTAAATTCCTTGGTAAAATAAGTATTTAGTCACCTACAAACAAGCAAGATTTCTGGCTCTCACAGACCTGTAACTTCTTCTTTAAGAGGCTCCTCTGTCCTCCACTCGTTACCTGTATTAATGGCATCTGTTTTAAATACTTTTTTTCCCCACTGTATATATATATATATATATATATATATATATATATAAATTAATCTGTTCTGCGACAATGGAATTATGTAACTGTTTTTTTTTTTTAGCACTGAGTTTATTTACAAATTTGGGGATCCTACATAAACTTGATGGCAAATGTTCCAATGAGGTAAAAGTTAAAAGTCATTACAGATGGTTTCTTTTGTAGATTTTTTGTTTTTGGTCATTTTAATTTTAATTCACTAACATCAGTGAGGATTTTTAACCTATATAATGTTGCCGTTTCTACTAAAGTTTCTGGTCAACTTCTTTTCTGATTTAATTAGTCAGCAAAGCCGATTTTTACTCTCATTTCGTGTTTGACAAGCATTGCCAATCATCTGCTTCATCAATAAACCAGATGTTTGGGTCTTTATCTACTATCAAACTACAAGGTAAACAGAATCTTGTTCTTACGTGGTGGTTCTTCTTCCTGTGGTTCTACTTTCTCCTCCTGGGCTGGAAGTGGCTCCTCTGGAGTTTTGTAAGGAGAGGATGAAACAGCGGTCTTTGCCAATCTACTTTGAGGATCCTCCCTGAAAATACAACAACAGTTTATTTCTAACACCGTTTCTGACTGAGAATATATTTGCAAAACATTCTAACTGGAAGGTGTGTACTGTTTTCTTTAAGTACCACTTAGTTTGATGTTTTGTTATTTAATGCAAAAATATTCATACAGATCATTGGTTTCCACTGGACTACACTGACTTTCACTGCATGGACAAAACACACTTTGTGTGGTTTGAGTTTGAGCTCCGTCAAGTCAATTCTTTGTCGTCTAATTTTTTATCTTAAAATCTATTTTATACACCATCCTTTTTCAGTTCTATAACGTGTGAATATATCCCCTATCGTATTCTACAACAAAAACAATCAGAGCGCCTTGTTATCACTAGTTCTATTTTTGACTTTCCGAGTCCGCTATTAGCATATAGCCCACTAGCATCGCCAGCGTGGTTGCCGCTAATCTCGCTTACATTACTAATACTCTATTCACACACATTACCATTGTTTTACTCACTGTTACTTGCTTTAATGGCGGATGTGTGTCTACCTTTGAGTGCAGGTGAGGACACGTTCGAGATGCATTCGGTGCAGCTCGAGCTGGAGGCCGTGGAGAAACAGATCCGGGGCCTGGTGGCAAAGCAGACCCAGCTGAGAGCGCAGAGAGCCGCGCTGGAAACATCCCAGGCTGACGCTCACAAGTCCGAGGTAAATATACAGCGCGCTGCTAACTGATTGCAAAGATATTATTTAAACTGAGCTGGATGTTGACATCACTGAATTCAATGATGAACTGTCTTTAACTGAAAAATTTGTGTTTACTATTGTCATTTTGCATTATTGACACTATTTTCCTAATTAATGCTGTTCAGTTGCTTTGACACAATCTGTATTGTTAAAAGCGCTATATAAATAAAGGTGACTTGACTTGACTTTTGTGTAGACAATTTCCATTTTTTTGGTGAACTATCCATTTAAATGTCCAAAGCCTTTTTTGGAGCCATTGTATTATTATTATTATTATTATGATGTGTTGAACATATCAGGAGCTGATCTTCAAGTGGTCCTCACCTGGCGTTCTCTCGTGCTACATCATTGGAAGAGTGTGAGGAGAGGTCAGACTGGCGTGACCTTTGGTCATCTTGAGGTGAGTAGGAATGGTACGACTCAATCTCCGAAATATCTGAAAGAAACAAAAGTCTATAATGAGAAGCAATGGACTTTCCTTCAACTCCTAGGACAGGCCCAGAAGAGACAGAATTAAATGGACCCACAACCACAGAAAACAGACCACCGTGTTACTGTCGACTTGGTGTTAATTGGCCAAGATCTGCCCCGTTATAACTATCACTTCTGCTTATACTGTGGTTTTATTTAACCACAGCATATCCATGCCTTTTTGACCAAAGACACAACCCAAATCGTGGAGATTTACAATGCCTATGTGACTCAAATGCCCAGAATTTCATAAAGCTGTCGTGGAGAGACTAATAGCAGCGTTATACAGAGGCAGAAGGTGTGTCGGACAGGTGTGATTAATCTTTAGGAACAGAACACCCTGAGAGAGGCAGAGAAAAAGGACAGACGGAAGTGACATCTATAGAAACTGTCTTGGAAAGCAGAGATGTGTGCAAAAGCAGCTAGTGCTTGCATACATTGACACTATATTGATAGTTAAAGGAATAGTTCACCAAAAACAAAAAAGGAAAATTGGTCACCATTACTCGCCCTCGTGTCATTCCAAACCTGTCTGACTTTTTTCTTCTGTGAAACATAAAATTGGAAGAATCTGAAGACTTTACTGATTCATTTTTAAACCAAAAAAAACATTGGATTCACTGAGTCAGTAAAACAACCGAGGACGTGATCAGTATGATTCATGAACGAATCATGCAGTCTGATTTGTAGACTATTTTGACCAGTTCACCTTGAAAGAATCAACTCAAAAGAAACATTTGAAATGAGAAGTCTTCACTGATTTATTTTGGAGCAGTTAAATCAAGAATCATTGCATTCACTGAGTCAGTCAAACAGCTGAGAACCGAATTAGTCTGATTTGTGAACGAATCATGCAGTCTGATTTGTAAACTGTTCATTTTGAAAAGAATGACTTACTCTTGAATCAGACATTCTCAAGTTCAACTCAGTGAATCAATGATTCAATTTCAGCATTTCTTGAGTTAGCAGCTCATATATATTTACTACTTTTATTATGCTTTTGTGTCATGTCCTATAGAAAGTATATGCATGAACGTTCTCCTAAATATTATAATTTTTGCTACACAAAAGAGAGTATCACAGGTTTTGTAACAACATGAGGGTGAACTATTCCTTTAATTTCCCATTCTAGAGCTCTACTTTGTCCAGGATAGTTGGGAATTATTTGATTACAAGTAAAACCAACAAGAAGCAGAGCAAGGAAAATGAAGTATCTCCCTGAAAGAGAAAGCAGGACAGAAGTAGTGACGGCCGGGGAGGAAGAAAAGAGTTACTGTGTGGTCTGCTGGTGATCTAAGTGCATGTCCAGTGCGTGGCCGCTGGTGGGCAGAACCCCACGACTGTCCTCCAAATCTACAACACACTCCATCCATAACAGAGCAAAAGGACACTACCGCCCACCTGCTTCAGAGCTCGGGGGGGCTTAATGCTCAGAGCTATCAGAGTAAACACAGATAAATATGCTCACAGCACTGTCTGCAGATAAACAGAATATAATGCACAAAATTGGTAACTTTTTTGACTCGGGAGAAATCTGTAAGTGATGCATGTTTAATTGTTTAGATCTTATTTGATTTGAAGTTTTTTTTTATTTGAAGGATTTTTTTTTAATTGAAAACCACAAAAACAGTTATGACATTAAATATATATATATATATGATAAAATAATTATATAATATAGAATTCATCACTATTTAGAAAATAAATACATTTTTAAAAATGCATTAAATAAGACATGCACCAATTTCCCTTGCTCCAAATTAAATTCCATCTAACTGTTGATTCCATATGCTATGTTTATATGCACCCTAAAATTTGCAATATAATGAAAACATCTGTTTACACGTGATAAATGTGACCCAGGACCACAAAACCAGTCATAAGGGTCAATTTTTTTGAAATTGAGATTTATACATCATCTGAAAGCTGAATAAATAAATAGTTTTCCATTGATGTATGGTTTGTTAGGATAGGACAATATTTGGACGAGATACAACTATTTGAAAATCTGGAATCTGAGGGTGCAAAAAAATCTAAATATTGAGAAAATCACCTTTAAAGTTGTCCAAATGAAGTTCTTGGCAATGCACATTACTCATCAAAAATTAAGTTTTGATATATTTACGGTAGGAAATTTACAAAATATCTTCATGGAACATGATCTTTACTTAATATCCTAATGATTTTTGGCATAAAAGAAAAATCAATAATTTTGACCCATACAATGTGTTTTTGGCTGTTGCTAGAAATATATC
>NW_015505438.1:662753-673193 GCF_001515645.1 Sinocyclocheilus grahami | reverse complement strand
GACCCTGGAGCACAAAACCAGTCATAAGGGTCAATTTTTTTGAAATTGAGATTTATACATCATCTGAAAGCTGAATAAATAAATAGTTTTCCATTGATGTATGGTTTGTTAGGATAGGACAATATTTGGACGAGATACAACTATTTGAAAATCTGGAATCTGAGGGTGCAAAAAAATCTAAATATTGAGAAAATCACCTTTAAAGTTGTCCAAATGAAGTTCTTGGCAATGCTCATTACTCATCAAAAATTAAGTTTTGATATATTTACGGTAGGAAATTTACAAAATATCTTCATGGAACATGATCTTTACTTAATATCCTAATGATTTTTGGCATAAAAGAAAAATCAATAATTTTGACCCATACAATGTGTTTTTGGCTGTTGCTAGAAATATATCCGTGCTACTTAAGACTGGTTTTGTGGTCCAGGGTCACAAATCTATTCTGAACTAAATGTCTGAGCATGTCGTGCAAGAGCGGCATTAAGTGTTATGATATCATAATAGCAAGAAGCTTGTAAGTCCTGTAAAGAAGATTCAGCATCACTTCAGTGCGTAACTGGAATGTTTGCTTTTCTAAAATGACCCCAAGAAAGCTTTTTTCTCATGTTGCTAAATTCATTTAAAAGGAAAATCAGAAGAAAATCATTAATAATTTATTCAGATGAAGGAATTTTATATTTTTCTCTAACTGTTTACTAAAAGGCTTTTCATTTTGCTTAGGCTATCAGTCAGATTATTTATGGATTATTAGGCTGCATGTAAATGTAGTGTCTGAGGAGTATCAGGGAGGAGCAGGGAGCTGGTGTTTTCCAGGCTGTGGGGGAGAGAGGTGTGTTTCCATCTGTTGGGTGGGGATGAAATTACAGTCCATCTCTTAAGAGGGGGAGGACAAACCACAGAGAAGAGACAGCTGTGTGTGCATTCCCTGAATACAACCCAAAACAGCATGGCCAGCACCTCTGCTTCAGCTACAACCACCATCACTGATTTAGATTCACAGAGCTACTGGGACAACACACACACAAGCAACATAATGAAGAGAATGACAGAGAGTATGACACACACTCACACACACACACACACACACACAAAAGATCATCCGACATCTCAATATGTGTGTATTTGCTTTAAATTTCACCTTTCCCCCCAGAGAAATTACATAAAAAAAAGAATACATAAATAAAAAATAATTTGAAAGAAGGGAAGTTTCATGAAAAAAATTATTGTAAAAAATGAACACACACACACACACACACACACACACACACAATAAAACTATTACATAGTTTAACATTACATAAATATAACATTAAATTCAACAAATACATAAATACTAAGATACCATAATAATAATACTAATTACTTAGTAATTATATTTAATATAAAATATAAAGGAAAATCTAAATAATTTTTTTCATCACACCAACAAATGAGACTTAAGAAAAATTAGTCAAAAACACATTAAAAGCATTATTAAAAAATGTTCTGGTATAATAATATTGACATATATTGTGAATATTCCTTATTTCGCTCCGATTAAGTAGTGACTAAGAATAAATATGCCACATACAGTGTGTTTAAAAGACAACATCAAATCAGCATTTATTTCCTTAAAAGAAACCACATTTTTATTACTTAAGTAGCATAGCATACTTCATAGCAATCGAATCAAATTCAACACCACACACCCACCCTACATTTCTCTTTGAATATACTGTTTTACACATATGTTGCATTACGGAAGTTAAATGTGTTGTGAATGCATGATGTCTTTAGACGCAATCACCCGAATTTCCATAGAACTATGAAAGACATGAACATACTGGAATGAATGCCAAATAAATGAGGATAAAGACACAAGGGACAGCGTTGATTTCCAACAGTAAGCCTTGAGCATCACGGTTCAACCTATCCAAGCATGTTACGCTAGCAAAGTCACGGCTTCTTGAATACAATGAACAATAAAAATGACGAAATAGCTGAAAGCCGGCTATCACATCATCTAGTCAAAATGAAAAGTAGAGCAGAATGGCACGTACGAGCTGCAATTTTATGGCAGATGTGTAAATCACATCCAACCGCACACAATGCCTACGGTGACTCATTTTCCAACACCGTTGAATACATACATAAAGTTTTAATGCATGAAGCTGTACCGCCCAGCCCCACTCGACAAGCGGATGCTTTTTCTGTACTGAAATGTACTTCTTTCCACCCGCATTTAACGCCTCGAGGATGGTAGATCTGAAAAAGCCATACGATATCCAGCTGTCCCACCCTAACAACAGCTGAAGAGTATGAAATAGCATCTGAGAGACTGTGACACCCTTCCAGACAGAGTTTCTCCGCCAAGATTAAATAAGTCACCACCACACAGACATAACATTGAGTAGACTTATTTATTGATTAAAGAAGGTATTAAAAAAGAAGGTTAGCATCAAAATATAAGAGCACAGTGTGAAAGTTTTACAGGTTTGTTGAGGAACAGTCATGATTAAAGATTAAAGGCAACCAGACTTTATGTTGCGTCTCTGCAGTCCATCAGCTAAAAGTATGACATATCTGTATTATCTGTAAAAAGAGAACACAAAATAGCATTTCTGTTGTAAGCATGCGGTTTGCTTTTTCTCATTTAAGCGCATCTTTCTGGTGTTAAAATATTCTTTGTGTTCAAGTGTAAACAATGGTGATATCTGATAGGGTTAAGAACCCTGCTATTAACATCCATATATGTCCATGTATCTTTCAAAACAATTAGAATAAATTAAATACATGAATAAAAAAACCGAGTATATTATAGTTAGCTAAAACTGAAACTAAAACCATAAAAAGCATTTATTGCTTGAAATAAAAAATGTGAACTGAAATAAAAAATAAACAAATAAATAAATGTATTCCAGCTACATGAGCCAAAATAACTAAAACTGAAGTAAAAAGCAACAAAACTATATAAACATACATAAAACGTGAAAAAAATGAAAAAAAATAAATACAATGATTTAACTACAATTAAAATTAAAATTGATTTTTTATTTATTTAAATCAATTTACTTTTATTTATTTATTTATTTTCATAAAATATTTTCTTATGATTATGATAATATTTTCATAATTTGCATTGTTTAAAAATATTTTTAAAAAAATCATATATATTATATAATAATAATAATACATATTTTAATATAATATAACAATATAATAAAAAATATTATTTAAAAAATAACAAAATAAACATAAATTTTTACTGTATTTGAATTTATACTATTTGAATCAAATTAGATGATGTGAATTGTAATATATTATGGCTTCTGCTTTTTGATCTGACTGACATTTTCTTTAAAAGCTGCATCTATCAATTGAAGTTTCAAAAAAATATTGTATGCATTGTATGCAAAAATATGTGCCACTATCAAAAATGTAACTGGATCTTTTAACTGAAAAGTAAGACTTTTTTTAACACAGCTGCTATATTGAGTGTTGCGATTCCTCCCATTGGTTTTTCTATAAATGGTTTGTCCCACTATACCGTCTCTGATGTGGTCCACTAGTGGGCAGATCACCCGAGACGGATGTTAATAGCAGATATAAATGGGGGCTGTAAATCTCAGCTCTTTGCTAAAAAGCCACAGTCTGTGTCTGACAATACAGTCTTGTAATTTCTAAATGACTACGTGTTCCTGTTAAATATACTATCAATCTATACTGTAACTACACAGCCAGAGGAAGTTTTATTACCCGTGTCCAACTGCATTAACACTGCATCACCTCTATAGAGGACCAGACTCATTAAATCCATGGCATATAGTTGAAATTATGCCACTGGATGATAACCCTGTTCTGATACAGACAGTGACAAATTGGGTTTTGTGCTTCAATACTCATATCGAGTCTATTAATAGTGATTTACATAATTAACTGTAATTTATTACAGCCTCAGTGCCTAGCGAATGTGTACTTGATATTACTAATCTGATTTATCCGAGCCAATTCACGCTACCTGCTTTTAATTAAAGTGTGGCGTTGGAGAGCAAACAGCCAGAGGGTGAGCAGCACGGCTCAGGAAGCGGTCTATGAACAAATGCAGTGTGATAGGAGGAGCTTACCGTCAGGCTCAGAGTCGCTGTCTGCCAGGGCAGGAATGCGCACCAGGATCTGTCGGTGGTCTCTCTGGACCACCAGTTGCAGCTTGCCCCGTGATTTCTCAATCAGCTTGCCGGCGTCACTCAGAGAGAGGTTCTCAGTCACCGTCCCGTTGATCTAGAAAAAAACAGAGACAGAGACATATCATTACTGGTTTAAGTCTGATGCTAAGGAGTTTGAGTGGAGTTGTGTGAACGGTTGATGGATATATACATATATTAAATACTGATAAATCGTTATTTTCTGTGATTAGAACAAAACAAATTGTAATTATTGATTACTTCCCCGATACTGTATTTGCAAATAATATTAATTTAAATTAGTAGACTATATTAGAATATAATATTTAGATCTAAATATGTCCATGTACTTTTTAAAACTACTGGAATAAATTAAATAAATAAATTTAAAATAAAAAAATCAGGGTTATTATAGTTAACTAAAACTGAAACCATAAAACGGTAAAAAAAAACAAAATTCATATATTTTATTACTTTCATTTTATTTTATATTACCTATTTACATAGTTTATTAAGTAAAACATGTATTGCAAAATAATGTAAATTTACTGTATTACATAAATTGTTTATGTCATTAACTATCTTTAAACTATGTGAAATCATGAATATATTATTTATTTTATTTTTATTTATTTAGTCATTTATTAAAGCGTCTTACAAATGAGGACATCAGAAGCAATCAATTGTAGTATTAAAACAACTACATATGTGTATATACAACCACACACACACACTGTATATGTACATACACATTTATAAATGCAATATATATATTATTTCATTTCCATTTAGTTTGTTGAAGTATTAAAATAACTCAAATTAAATAAAACTAAAAACGTAATAAAAGACCTATACATACATAAGTAAATTCAGTATAAATATATAATAAATTCAGACATAATGTAACTAAAATTTAAATAAATAACAAATACAAATAATACAAATCAAATGACAGTAGTTTATCAGTAATCCTAAAAAATAACACTCTCAAACACACATGCTAAAAAACAACAACTTACACATAGTAAGAAATGGTTATAAAAAACTGAAACAGAAGAGAAACAAGTAATAGGAAAAGTAATAAGTAATAAATAATATCCGCATTACATCGGCCATCAGCCACCATGGTCTATTCTAGGGATGTTCATTTCGGTTATTTTTCCTAACCGACAACCAAATACTAACATTTGTTTCCCGGGGATTAATTTTACATGCGCAAAAAGCAGCAAACAACAGAACATGAGGATTCACGTCATCATATCAACACGCACCTGCAGAGCTTCTGCGAGCGGAGAAAAACATAATAAAGCTAGGCTATATATATATGTATATACGTTGGTTTCAGTTTCGTTTTAGCCTAAATTAATTCGTTTTGGCTTGTCGTTTACATTGCTATAGCTTCTTATATTTTTAATTCTTGTTCTTTTCTAAATACTGTTAATTGAAAGGATTTGTTGTGGAGGGGAACTAAAATAGCCTAGCTATGTTTACAGTGTTTATTATAATGTTTGTAAACATTTTGCGTCGGCATTAGGCCTATTTCTGAATGAAATAATAAAATGCGACTTATTCACGACTTATGTTTTTCCCCCCAAAAAAACATAATATTTTGATAAATTACTGAAAAACTAAATAATTAAATGACCTTTTAAACCGTTTAACTGATTGTATTAATCGGTCAAAATTCTTACGGTAGGTTAACCGGTTAATATGAACATCCCTAGTCTATACAGCTTTATTTTGTTTATTATATGCCATTATAGAATGTATTAATATTTTGAATTTGATTTTAAATTTAATTTTCAGCAGTTAATTTTTTTCTATTTCAGTTTTAGTTTTACTAATTTAGTACTTTAACTTTAGTTGTCAAGGCAAGATTTCTAATATTCATTTAAGTTTAAGCCTTTTAATCTAATATTTATTTAATAAATATGTAACGTTTATATATATATATATAATTTCTGTTATTTATATATAACATTTACATTTGTATTTTTTCTAGACTTTTATATTTTTTCGAATATTTTATAGTTTTTTATTTCAGCTGTATTTCATTTAACAAAAATGAGTCTTAAAAGTGCACTAGATATTGTCATCAGCCACATCAGTCGACCATTAGTGAACACAGTGATTTTATGACAATTTAACAGATTTAATGCATGAACATTACTAACAGCTATTGTGTGAAGGGTCTGATAGGTACCTTAAGAATTATGTCGCCCTCCTGGAGATTTCCATCTCTGGCAGCCAATCCAGTGCTGGTCATCTCTTTGATGAAGATCTGGCTGCCCAGCCGGAGGCCGTACTCTACAACAAATCAGAATGAAACATTGGTTCTACGCAGAAACGCTAACATCTAGTACTTTAACTTTAGTTGTCAAGGCAAGATTTCTAATATTCATTTAAGTTTAAGCCTTTTAATCTAATATTTATTTAATAAATATGTAACGTTTATATATATATATATAATTTCTGTTATTTATATATAACATTTACATTTGTATTTTTTCTAGACTTTTATATTTTTTCGAATATTTTATAGTTTTTTATTTCAGCTGTATTTCATTTAACAAAAATGAGTCTTAAAAGTGCACTAGATATTGTCATCAGCCACATCAGTCGACCATTAGTGAACACAGTGATTTTATGACAATTTAACAGATTTAATGCATGAACATTACTAACAGCTATTGTGTGAAGGGTCTGATAGGTACCTTAAGAATTATGTCGCCCTCCTGGAGATTTCCATCTCTGGCAGCCAATCCAGTGCTGGTCATCTCTTTGATGAAGATCTGGCTGCCCAGCCGGAGGCCGTACTCTATAACAAATCAGAATGAAACATTGGTTCTACGCAGAAACGCTAACATGATCCTAACATGAACCTAACAACCATGATGACCTTGACCCTTTTAAGTACACAGCCATCCCTCCAGCTGTTAGTTTAGTGGCCGGCTGAATGGGTCAAACACCACAAACAATATAAATGGAAACTGAAAATGTGGAGTATTGATCTGATGGGCAGAATCACCGCTCTCTGCTGAACGTACAAGAACCACTTACAGAACTGAACATGATGAAACGCTTTCAGTTCCAATATTGTTCTAAAAACTAAAGCCAGCTCTAAAAAAACAGCTGGTTCTCATTTCACAACTCCAGGCAAGAAAATTATGGTAATAAACAGCGCTACCCGCTTTGGCTTTCTGGGCTGTGGGTTATGAAGGGCTGGTGAGGAAATCGGAAGAGACGGGCCGCTTCATGAGAAGTCACAGGAATATATGTCTATTGAAATCTGACAAGGCCATCATAAATAAATCAGATATAAATATCATCAAAATCCAAGGAGGACAAACTGTCTTAGGATGGATGTGTGGAGCTCCAAAGAAAACAGCGTGAAAGGACATGAGAGAGAGTGAAAAAAGAAATGGGGAAAAAGATCAGATGGTCTTTTTACGTAGTGTATTATTTCCACAGCATCTGATCTGAACTCTACTGCAGGAATAAAAGCTCTGCTTCTGTAAAGGGGTCAAATCAAGTCATAATTACACTTTTGAGATAAAAATGATAGATGTACATAGTATGGGAGTATGCTGTAATGTCCAACAAAAGTTCCTAGCTATGCTTTGCATATTCTTCTAAGAGATGGCAACGTTTGAAACGAATGGTTTAAGATTATTTTTAGGTCCCTGCTCATTCAGTTTGATCTTAACGGGTGTGCAGCACATTTTAGCATGGACTGTTTTGTAACCCAGTCAGAATATAATGCAGCTTCAGAAAGAGGCTGTTACTGAAGGACGGGCTATCACAAACTGTACAGGACCTTAAAGAGCAGCAGACCTTTACTGAAGACTATATACAAAAGAATATGTAAGAATTTATTTATTTTTATTAAAGAAGCTGCATTAATTTGATTTTTAAAAAAGTGGAATATTTTGAAATGTTATTACAATTTAAAATAACTTTTTTCTATTTCAATATATTTCAAAAGGTAATTTATTCCTGTGACGTCAAAGCTGATGTCCGCAGCCATTACTTCAATGTCACATGATCCTTCAGAAATCATTCCAATATGCTGATCAAGAAACATTTTTTATTATCCAAGTTGAAAACAGTAGTGCTGCTTAAAATTTTTGTGGAAACAGTGATCATTTTTTTAGGATTCTGTGATGAACACAAAGTGTAAAAGTTCAATATTTATTTGAAATAAACATCTTTGTAACATTATAAATGTCACTTTTGATCAATTTAACGCATCCTCGCTGAATACTGTAAAAGTATTAATTTCTATTTTTTAAATTACGAACCCTAAACTTTGGAATGGTTGTGTATTCATTAATGTTTTTATAGTGTAATGCTGTCATTTTGCACTTTTAATTAGATTAATCACACATCCTTAAATTTTATATCTAAAAAAAAAAAACATTCAACTGCTTGCTGAGAAATTTTCCACAAGCAATTGTCACAAAGCTCATTTGCATGAGAAAATATGAACTTGCAGCAAATTTATGCCAATGTTTGTCATAAACATTGATCCAACTTCAAGTCTTTCCTGTAATAACGCCCATAAATTATAAACTTGCTATTGGGAGTGAGATATTTACTTCTAAACTGTCTTAATCATTTTTCAATCACTAATATATATTTCAAATATGCTATTAGTGACAAGGTAATCCTGCAACTCTCACCTTCATTGGGCCTGTTTTTCACCAGCATGACATTGATGGGCGGCTCCAGGGGCTCATAGTTGTACCGCTCTCTTCCTCTGTCTTTCTCTTTGCTGGGTGACGGTGAGCGATCCTGCAGCCGGTCCCTGCTGTGACTCCTGATCATCCTGTCATCCGAACGAGTGTCATACCTCCGCGTGTCGTAGCCCTGGTCCCTCCCGTAGCTTCCGGCAGGGCTTCCTCCTCCTCCGCGGCCTCTACTGTGCTGCCTGTGATAGCGAGGCTCCGGGCTGGATCCGTGCTCCAGCGTCCGGCCCCGGCTGCCGTCCCTGCGGTAGCCGCTGTCAGAGCTGGGCGACCTCTCCGCGCTCCTGCCTCTGCTCCTTTCCCGCCGGGAGTCGTTGTCCTGGCTGCGGTAATCCGGCTCCAGGTAGTCTATCCGGCTCTTTTCGAGACTGCGGTCATGCTCTCTGTCGCGGGGGTAGCCCAGGCCGCCATTTCCCCGAGGGTAATCAGATTCTGGGTCACTGTGAACGCTGCGGTTGTCCTCGGGATAATAGCTGGATATGTTGTAATCGCGGCTATCCCCGCTCGGGGACGGTGGGCGCTTGAGGACAGCCACCTTGCGAGGCCTCTTTACAGTCTGTGGGGAGCGATGAATACAATTAGTCTTTATACATTCAGCCCACTGTTATCAAAAGGACCATATCTAACAGCAGACATTTATCATAAATATACTATATGTGTCCCTGGACCACAAAACCAGTCTTAAGTAGCACGGGTATATTTGTAGCAGTAGCCAAAAATACACTGTATGGGTCAAAATTATTGATTTTTCTTTTATGCCAAAAATCATTAGGACGTTAAGTAAAGATCATGTTACATAAAGATATTTTGTAAATTTCCTACCGTAAATATATCAAAACTTAATTGTTGATTAGTAATATGCATTGCTAAGAACTTCATTTGGACCACTTTAAAGGCGATTTTCTCAGTATTTAGATTTTTTTGCACCCTCAGATTCCAGATTTTCAAATATTAAAATATATTTCAAATATTTTCCTATCCTAACAAACCATACATCAATGGAAAGCTTATTTATTCAGCTTTGAGATGGTGTATAACTCTCAATTAAAAAAACTGACCCTTATGACTGGTTTTGTGGTCCAGGGTCACATATAATAGTTATATAATAATATACTATTAATAGTTTTGTATATTTTCAGTTTCGTGTTAATTTTAGTTTAATTAAGTTTTAGTTTCTTCAGTGAATTTCAGTGAGTTTGTCATTTTATTAGTTTTTTTTTAATGTTAAAACTTTTCTGTATCAGTTTTTCCAAGTAATTTTCAGTAAGTTTTTCATCCAATAAGTATATTTTTTCAGCTTTATTTCAATTACCACAAATATTAATATTAATTTACTTGAAACTAAACTATTTGACATAAGTGGAGGGTTAGAAATATATATATTTAAAAAATCCTCAAAGGTTAAAAAATGACCCTAAGAAAATCAATTCCAGGAGGCAAATACTGGCCCATATATATATATATATATATATATATATATATATATATATATATATATATATATATGTATATATATATATATATATAAA
>NW_015505438.1:619724-662679 GCF_001515645.1 Sinocyclocheilus grahami | reverse complement strand
TATATATATATATATATGTATGTATATGTATGTATGTATATAAAAAAAGTTAACCTATACTAATATCCAGAGTAAGTAAACTTATTCTAGAAGGCCTCTCGTAAAGGTCAACTTGACAAATACTTGCCACTTTGGCCACTTTCCCACTTTTTCGAAGTGACTGCACAGCAAATGAATGAGGCACATTATCCATGGCGATGGTGTTGACCTGCATCACACGGTCATTCTCACTGTCCACAACAAAACAAAACAAATGTTAAGTCTACAACAAAACAGAGACATTCCATGCTATATTATTATGCTGAAACACTTGGCATTTGCAATGCATTTCACCTCCATAATGTAGTATATGATGCATTTCTGAAAATTAATATTCAGTGGGAAATAATGTAGGACTGGTCTTAATTGAATCAGCCAGTATTACACTGGAATGTAAAAAGTAGGCTCTGATATAGAGTCCTGCATGGATAATATATTTTTGCAGGCCAAAACCAGCTTTTTTATATGTTTATAGTTTATAGCCTACAGTTAGCTTTTTAATTCAGATGATTGTATTTAGGCTTCAAAATTCATAAAAAGTTATGTTAAATGTTAAAGATTCACTAACAATGCAAACTTCAGTGTTGCCCTACAAAAATATGCCATGATTGCAATGCTCTATTATTAGATAATATCATTTTACCCAGCCTTGATTACTTTACAACAACATGCACTAATAAAACATGCACAATAACACCAAAGACATTTATTAGGACAGTAAGCATGATAATATTTGAATTCATGTCATTTTGAAGAGCTCTACTTGAAAACCCAATACTTATCAACCTGCCTAAACTGGTGTAAAATAATGGTTTACCAATACGCTAAACACACAAGCATTAGTAAGGGGAGTGAAGCGTACAAGAGCAGTCCATCGGCCGGTCCTCCTGGCAGCACGTCTGACACAATGATGGACGTCTCTCCGGTCTCCACGTTTGGATTGTCCCGGCCCCCGGACACAGCAATTCCAAAGCCCATCTTAGAGTCCTGTGAGAGAAAGACAGAGAAATCGCTTTCAGTGTGAAAACCCCACTAATGCATTTCCTCAGTCATATATCACAGACAGCCTGCCCAGACAAGGAGTGTTTAATATCGCTTCATAGAAATGCACAAATAGTCAGCAGTGTTACACAATCACGTTCATGCGCTTATATGATGAATCTTTCATAAACTGCAACTGCGTGCCGCCACAGTGCGGTTTTGCAGAAAGCCACTGCATGCCAAAGCTAATGGAGACATGGTTCCACTTCATTGCTTGGCCAAATAACAACCTGCTGTACCTGCCTCAGAGGAACGCTAAATAAATAGAGTCTAAGTGGGTATCGCGGGCTTGATGCAATCTGCTCCAAATATATTCAGGCTCAATTAAAGCCAGAAATAAAACCTGACAGAACCGAGTAAAACCAAGATTTCGGAGTGTTACAGTGTTGGAGGGATTCATCTAGAGACAGGTCAACCAGCCCTCAATGTTTTGACGGTATTTATGGATGATCTGTGCTCTGGAAGTGCACCAATGCACACAAAATTCATTGGAATCACTGGCCAAAATGTAATCTGTATGGAAATATTACAAAGTCTGTAAACAGGGCGTTAAGTTCACAAACTGTTGCAAATTGTGAAGGAACTACAAAGATATTTGGCATGACAATTTTGAACTGACATTTCACCCAAAAACAGACAATGAGTATTTTAAGTGTTAATGGTTATGAACAGACGAGGATAACTGAATATTGCTGAAAATTAAGATTCATGTGCCGAAGTCGGCACAAATAGGCAATTTTACTCCTCCTGCAAAACTAGCCAAGAAGTGCTTATGCATTCCAGCAACTAGTTCCCCATTTGAAAGAGTTTTTAATGCTAGTGGGAACATAGTGTCATGCACAGAGCCTCTCTTAAACAAGAAACCACTGATAGACTTATGTTCTTAGCTTGTGAAATACTTGCATAATTTAGATAGATATCAAGACTTCAAATTTTAGGTGCATCCCTCAGCCTTAGTTCCGTGTAGGATTGTCATTTCATTTTTTGCATTCCCATTTGCTCAAATAGCAAAAGAAAAACTCCACGATAGTGTTTTTATGATTTTCAAAAAAAGGAAAAAAATTGCAAGAGACTGATAACGGCAGTCAGAAGAGAGAACGATGTCAAATTTACCGTCCCTCCCATAGATGCTGCATTAGAAACACCCTCGCATCAGCATTAACTAGTTTTTTTGTAGTTTAATGCAAAGGCAATGTAGTAAAAAGTATAGTGTTATAAATATACATTCATTTAAAAAAAAAAAAAATATATATATATATATATATATAAAAAACTTTATGATGCTGATGTTGACCATTAAACGTGTCATCACAGTCCTGTGAAAAGGGTCCATATGGTCATGCAGAAAATATGCTTTATAAGTACTAATAAACAGCCAATATGTTATTAATAGGCATGCTAATAAGCAACTAGTTAATAGTGAGAACTGGTCCCTATACTGAAGTTTTACCATTTTATTGTAATTTTATGAAATTGTATAAAGCTAAAGTCAAACCATTCTGTTTTTTTGCTCTAATTTAAAACAACTGTTGGCACTATATTGTATTTCTTATTCATGTACCCTTTCATTTTTTCTTATCTATTGCTTAATGAAAAAATTGGGAATCTATTAAAAAGAATCGTCAATCAGAATCAGCTGTGAAAATGTATGAACGGTGCTGAACAGACTGCCAGTGACTCTAAAGGTGGGCGGTAACCATATTATGGTCTGAGTAAGTGAATATCACAGTAGTGATATAGATCATGATATGCCACATAAACTTCTAAGTACCCTTTTCCCCCCAAATTTTCCAAAGATTATATCCTTGCTTTTATGTTGCAGTAATAAATGAGTCTATTCTTATCTGAACTCAGCAATCTGACATCCCAAAGTGCTGAGATGTTTTCCCAGGATGAGTCTGATGTGGAGATGGTGGTGATAGCGTCAGTGTGTTTGGATAGCGTGTGTGAACCCTTGCGATCTGTCATGTGCGAGATAAAAGATGCACATCCTGTTGTGCTTGATGTTGGAGGAAGAAAGAATAGGAGGAAAGAAGGAGAAGATGGGAAGAGAGGGGGGAGGGGTAACTTCTGATGGGCTGAAGCACTTGTACAAAGGAGAAACAAGCACGAGTTGTTGGTAAAAATGACAACCATAGCTGTGTCCCAATTCAAAGGCTACATCCTTCGAAGGACTCAGACTTCAAAGGCTGCATTTGAAAGAGCCTTCGAATTGGGACAGCCTTCGTCGTACCGCGATCAGTAAGATTTAAGAAAATAATACTTTTATTCAGTAAGGATGCATTAAACTGATCAAAAGTGACAGTAAAGACATCTATAATGTAGGGGTGTAATGATCCATCGATATGGATCGATACATCTATTAAACGTCTAAAGATACGATGTATCGATGCCACATGTAAAATATCGATATCTGTAGTATAAATAGGCACCTTATTTTAACACTGTCCACATTTTCACCAATGTCCGTCTATGCATTGCTGCTAATGCATGCATTCTCGTTCAAATCACGTGTCAGGATGATAAGACTGCCTGAAGGGCGAGCGTAAAAGACGCTCTGGATAGCTGACGGAATTGTCGAGCGCTTGTGAGAAGTTTTCAGCGTGCAGTGACACGGGCACACATCCAAAGCGCACGCATACAGACAGACGTATCGACAGCCCACTAATACCTAATTGAGCTCTCTTCTGCTTTTATTGTGCATGGATGAACAAATAGACCAAATTACAAATGTCGGTTAGGCCTATGTCTTAACGTAAACAGTTAAGAAAGAAAACGCATGTGTATCAATATATTGGATCTGTGCTTTTCTTCTTAAAGGGAAAGCAGACTAACAGAAAATTTCTGCCAAAGAAAAAAATCTCAGATTTTGACTGAACAACTTTTATAAGGATTAATCTATATTTAATCTATACAGTGAAGACTATGCAGTGTTATTTTACATTTGATTATTACATTTCTGTACCTAAGAATTTCTTTTAGATCTGCCTGAAAAACCTGAAAAGCACTGTTTATTTAATTTGTGTCTTTGTTATATTGTATTTATTTTCTGCTATTGCTTGTAATAGGGCTGGACAATAATTCAATATCAATATGTGTCGCGATATAATTTTTTTCAATAACGGTGATATGATTTTTAAACACATTTCCGATATTTCGATATACATTACCAGTGTTTCCCATACATTAATTTATTTGTGGCGTTTGACTTCGTTGAATAAACATGAGCACTGCACATATCAAAATCAAAACACGTCGCGGGTGTTTTATATGAATGTATCTCTGAAGGGAAAGGACTGTCTTCAGAAAAGTTTCGATGACATTTTTATTTTATCTGATAAAGAGGCATTCATGAGCGGAGCTGATTTCATTACAGCCGTTACCGGGGAAACCGCTAGATCTACCGCTCTCACAGCGCCTTCTGCTGGCAGACAATCAGTTTGCATTTTCAGTAACGTTTTTGTTGTTTTTTTTCCGTTGTTGTTGTTGTTTATACTTCTGCTCACCAAGCCTGAATTTATTTGATCCAAAGTACAGCAAAAACAGTAAAAAATTTTTATATTTTTACTATTTAAAATAGCTGCTTTCTATTTGAATATATTTTAAAATGTAATTTATTCCTGTGATCAAAGCTGAATTTTCAGCATCATTATTCCAGTCTTTTTGGAAAATCAATTTGCTGATTATCAATATTTAAAACAGTTGAGTACATTTTTTTCAGGACTCTTTGATGAATAGAAAGATCCAAAGATCAGCATTTATCTGAAAAAATAAATAAATAAATAAAAAGCAACACCCCTACTATAATGTAACAGAAGATTTCTATTTCAAATAAGTTCTTTTGAACTTTCTTTTCATTAAAGAATCCTGGAAAAAAATGTCACCATATAGACCCATATATAATATACAGTACAATAAAGCAGCACAACTATTTTGCAATATTGATAATAATTAGAAATGTTTCTTGAGCAGCAAATAAGCATATTAGAATGGTTTCTGCTGGATCATGTGACATTGATGCTGGAGTAATGATGTTGAAAACTCTTGCATCAAAAGCCTTGCATCACAGAAATACATTTCATTTTAAAACCTATTAAAATACAAAACAGTTATTTAAAATTGCAATAATATCTCACAATATTACTGTATTTTAGGTTAAAAAAAAAACAGCCTTGTTGAAGATAAGAGTCTTTCATTCTCCAAACTTTTGAACAGTAGTGTATACTGGAATAAAAAACATAAAAAACATTCTTCAGAGTAAAGCCTAAACCAAATGTGGATGTAAACATGGTCATTGTTAATATTCAGATATAATCATAATCTTAAAGATTATATTCTCCTAGATCCAGCACATCAGTGTCGGTGAGTTTCAGATATTGTTGTGTGTTAGAGAGGCTGGTAGAGTGTTTAGCCTGGGTACCGCAGGAGGTTCTAGTCTGTTTGTTAAGAGGGCCATCCATCTGTGCAGTGTGTGTTCTGTGGCCTCTTTGGCTACAAGCATGAAACTTCTGGTTCACAGCCCTGCCGCTCTTCTACAACACATTTCTAAACATGTAACTCTTAAACCTGTATTGAGTAAGTTAGTTCATGTAACAGAGTTTCATACCCGCTGTAGAGTCACAGTGTACTGCTCCCAAACCGTCTCCTCCATTCCTGAGCTCTGTGTGGAAAAGAGAAAGAAACTATCATTTATCACCAGTCAGGCATCACTAAAGTTAGTATGCTGTGCGATGTGACGTAGGGTTGAGTGGCTCATACACAAATTGGTCCTAAATGAAGTGTCCTGAACTAATTATTTCATAATGACATGGATGCACACATAACATTAAAGGAATGTTCCTGGTCAAGTACAACTTGAGCGAGACAGCATCTGTGGCAATTGCATTGGACAATCAGTAGGTTCTCCTCCTAGAATAATAAACCCAAGTCAAAAATGTTTCTTTCTTTCAACGATTTTTACAAACAAAGTTCAATCTGAAGTCAAAATTACGTTCTATAATTTTCTCTTATTCTACAGAATACCACAGATTCTATCTATACACTTTAAAGGTAAAGTGTGTCATTTTTTTAAGTTAAAATACTGTCTTATATACCAGTTATGGAATAAAGAAATGGGAAATGTGTTGGGGAAACTACTTATATATATATATATATATATTTTTATCCTTTTTTATCTGTTTTTACTGAAAATACCATTCAAACTTTTGGGGTCAGTATATTTTTTATTAAAGAAGTCAGTTCAGCAACGATGCACTAAATTGATGTGTAAAGACATTTAAAATATGTTACCAACAGATTTCCATTTTAAATAAATGCTGTTCGGCTTTTATATTCATCAAATAATCCTCCAAAATGCATCACAACTTCCACAAATATAAATAATAATATTTATTAATACTCTTTTTTTAATATTAAATTTTAGTTTTTATTAAACTGTAATAATATTTCCCAATATTACTGATTGACCGTATTTTTTTATCAAATAAATACAGCTTTGGTGTGCCTAAGACACTTTAAAAAACATAAAAAAATATATCCAACACCAAATTTTGAACAAAAGTATAAATTAGATTTTTATCATGCTATTTTATTTTACACACTTCACCGTAAAGTTTTAAATAACCAAGTATATTCCTTATAATGAGATAATGAAAATGAATATCGGTCAATACATGAAGACCCTCCCCTCCCCAGCTTTATGGTAACATCCAGAAATACCTGTGAACGCCTCATTATTTGGTACGACTCATTATGTCACTGCATCAAACTGAGGGTCTACCGCATATGGCAGAAGAGTGTGTATGAAGGATGGGCCTGTCATTTCCACAGCTCACAAGGGCGAAAGCACCATTTTTTATTTTTAAGAATAATAAAGACATATGAAGACTGAATCCATGTCAACTCACAGATCTATGCAAGCCAATGTCCTTAAACATGACACCAGGGTCTGTATATCCCTGTGTATCTTTAAAACACATATAAACAACCGGCCCGACAAACTCACACACACACACACACACACACACACACACACGGCTCAAGGGTGTGTTTGTTCCAAAGAACAGACAGACATACCCATCAATATTGATGATTAACTGGAAACAGTCACAGTACAACCCAACCTCAACTAAACCATGACGACACAAGGTTAAACCATGGTGACTTTGACAACATGTCCAGTTAAAGCTTCTTAAAATAGAAGTCTTTAAATAAGATTCTGTTTAATCTAAACAATATCCTAATCTACACCTGAATCTACTTTCATTAAACGTTTCTCCTTACCATGTCAAGTCAAACTTATTTATACAGCACTTTTCACAATACACATAATATGAAAACAGCTTCACAGACAAATAGTGATGTTAATATTTATAATATTTTATTATTTTCATTCCATATAGTCACATCTAGCAGATTAGAGCTGGACGATAATAAAGTTTACATTTTGCAAAGATACAGGCAATCAAGCAGTTGAGGTTTGATTTAGTATATATCACCTTACATGAGCACAGTATATCGTATGTATCCAGATAAAGTTGAACATACTTACAAGCGCCTTTGCACCGCATATTCTAGGAACTTAGTTCTATAAAGAAGCCAACAGGGTCGTTCTGAGAGAACCAATTACTCCCTCGGGCTGTTTTCCTGGTTGCATTCGCACCGGCAACAGGAACTCTGAAGCGGTCAATAGGGATGTCTTTATTCGCGGCATTTAGCATTTACAATGTTACATGTTTTTGATGTGTGTTGCGGGTTTTGTGATAACGGAGTGTAAACATGTAAATCCTTGCGTAAATTGTGAGCATGAAAATCTAGATATAGAGTTTCCTAGAACTAGGAACCTGCAAACTGAACACACCAAAAAGCTGGAACTTCCGCCAATAGTTCTAGGAACTATGAAAAGGTTTCTCCGGTGAGAAAGCGCCTTTATATACCGTTATTTTAAGTGTTGAGCGCTAGTTACATTTTGCGATGAAATAAAAAAATCAGGCAGTTACGATTTGCTGAATAGTATACAGTATATATCGCTTTAGGTGCATGTATTATATATGTATTAGTGTTGTCAAAAGTACCATTCGGTACTGAAATTTTAAAAACGTTAATTTCCCGCTAACATTTGAGCCCTGTTGAACGGATTCTTAAACAGCGCTGATTGGTCATTGTGTTCATGCGCTCAACTAGGGCTGCACGATTATTCGATATTAAATCGCAAAGGCGATGAATCGTGATTACAGAAGCTGCGATTGTCATGCGTATATTTCAGTGAAGCACGGTTCTGTGATCAGCAGTAAATCTCCATCCGAAGGCCAGAGGGCGCTCTCGTGCTGAAACTCCAAATATGCCTTGCAGAAGCAACCCAGGAAATGCCTATAGCGGTTGCTGAATAAACAAAAGATTTAACTGCTTTAATTGATTCAATGTGACTAATAAACACAACTACGACAATATATAGTTTATCTGAGTTCGTCTTATAATTTTTATAATAATAAAAGTATATAATAATGCAATGCTAGTCGACATAGCCTTTATCACTTCTTGGAATACTATGAAATATGTTCTGTGTAAGAAGCCACATCATCTCAGAGACGGATTTATTTCAAACACTCGACTGACGTTATGAAGTGAGTTTGGAGTAAAAACATGTTATTAAATGTGGTATTTTCACGTGCTTTCAGATGGAACAGCATTTACTACACAGAGCCGTAGTTCACTGACAAGCTATGCAAACAGCTTTCATAATTGCGCGATTAAATCATCTGCGATTATGAACACGATTTTGCGTAGCTTGTCAGTGAACTACGGCTCTGTCTAGGAAATGCTGCTCCATCTGAAAGCATGTGCTGGAGATTTACTACTAATCACAGAACCGGCTTTACTGGCAAGATGCGCATGACAATCGCATTCGATTAATCATGCAGTCCTACGCTCAACAGATCCGTCTGTGATTGGCTTCAATGATCATCGCTTCACGCTCTTCACCGAGCACTCACACAGAAACACACGGGAGTGTTTGATAGCTGCATCTATCTGGGGTCCATCTATATCCAGACATATTAGGGATCCACTGATAGACACTGAACAGTGCTCAAATGTTAGCGGGAAATGGAAGTTTTTTAAATTTCAGTACCGAATGGTAATTTTTATGAGTCTTTGTCTGTAAGCATGGTATTTTGCATATGTAATTCGCTGGAGTGTTGAGGCACAAATTAGTACCGATTCTTAGAACATCAATATGTTGCATAGGTATCAGCATATAATATACACACTTGTTTCGATCATAGGAAGGCGAATTCATAGATACTAGACATGAAATAGTTACTTATCTGAATGAGTGGTTTATCGTACGCATGAATAAAAATAGTCTATAATACAACAGATTAAATACAACACAGCAATAATATACACAATGGCCTGAAGAAAATGGGTGTTCATTCAAAGAAGGTTTTCCTATGAATTAATTAGTAGAAAAGTCAGTTTCTCCTGTGCATTTGTGCCTTTCTTATGAGGAAAATGAGGGAGTTTATCCCCTGCATTCCTTTTAGGCCATAAAGCCAGTGATATCAGCATTGGTTACCATGGAACCAGAGGCCTGTTCTGCCTTTCTGAGGTGTTAGGTGCATTTCGGGGGAAGGGTCCATAGACCCTCGTAATTGGCCATTTGGTTAGGTGATGGGGAGTTCGATATTATTTGTTAAATATAACAAAAAGTTGTGTGTCTGATTGGTCCAAATGCTACACGGGAAATGGAAGTTTTTTAAATTTCAGTACCGAATGGTATCGCGATTGGTATTTATGACAACCTAACATGTATGCAAATCAAGTTGGATATAATATATCACTGTGCAATAATACAGTTTACATTTTTGGGACCTTAAACAGCCGAGATTTGCTTTATAATTTATACTACTTTATGTGAGTATATAGGGGTGTGCCATATCATACTGTCCATGATAATACCGGTATAAATTTTTACATGAAAAAAAAAAAAGTGTCATATCGCGATATCAATGATATAGCGACGCGATGACATATGGCGGATATACGTTCCCTAGCACGCACAACAACACCACAAACCCAATAGGTGTGTTCGACTTGAAGCAGCGCTGCGCAGACTGACTGGTGAATGGCATCAAAGTATCGCGAGAGCAGTTCTAGAGCATATTCGAGCGCACACTCTTACCTTCAAAAATAGGCGAGGCGCATATCTTTAGTGAAGCAGTGCGAAATATACATTTTGTTTTTCATTTTCTGCACTTCCCTTTAGTTTTCTTCACAAACACACACATTTCCCCTCGTCTCTGTTGGCGTGCGGCTCTAATTGGAGGATTCTGCCTGCAGATATCTGCCCTCGGACTACTACGGAAGAGTACAATTAGTGTGGACATGTGCATTTGTTTGCCTCTCCACAGGCGCTCGGATTGTGCGCTATGCAGCAAATAAAACTAATCCACAGAGATAAAGTGAATAAAGGGCCTGATGCTGATAAGCTAAGACAGCTCTCCTCCTCTCCTCCTGTGCTGGGCTGTTTTCTGTGGGTGGCTAGTGGAGATATTATTCATAAGACTGTGATGAGAAAGACAGATAGCGAGAGAGCTAAAGATGCTGCATTATTTGAAGGCAGTTCAGGCTGCTTCTACAAAGCACTCACCTCCTTGTTCAGGAAAAATGATGGAAAGTTTCATAGCTAAATGTAAAATTACAAAGCTGCTCGCTTCATAAATCAAAGCACGCCACAGGAATGTCCCTGAGGGCTTTCCAAATATTAAAAGGAACAACAATTATGGACATTTTCTCTTAATCTAGTTTGCCTGACCAAGGTACTAAACAAAAATGCATTTATGAGCAAACTGTATGAGCATTAACTAACAGTTCACCATCATGTTGTTCCAAACCAGTATGACGATCTGGTTTGATGTCAATGAAAATCATGAAATATTGGATGATGATCGTCACTGACGTCAAAACTAATCTGAACTCACATGACAGGATTAAAGAGCTATGAATGTGGGGAAGGGTTTCAGCAAACAAAACTTTACATTTCAGTTTTATATTTCACTATTGCATGGCTTCAGAGGAGTTATTTAGAGGAATGTAATCATATCTGTTTTATGACATTTATAAAGTCATTGTTAAAGCTGAAGCAGGCACATCCCTATAGACAGCTGCAAGGATGAAGTATTTTTGTAGGCCAAAACCATAAACGAGAGCCTTTTTAGCACTTCTAGGTCTATCGTCCTGAAATCAATGGGGTTGTTTTTTTTAACAGGTTTTTGTTTAAATGCCTGATATAAGGTCTGTGGTGAACAAGTTCAAGATATTTTCATGTTTTATTCTACAAAATAAAATACATCAGTAATACCCCCTTGAGATTTTTAAAAGCATTTACTTGTCTTCGAAAAGGCGGTTGCTATCAAGTGGCTAAATGGGAATACAGTGTCTGTGACATTAAACGTCATTTCCATTAAACTCATTTCCCCTTCCACAGCTCCAATGTCTTTATAATCGTACTCTTGCAAATTATACTTCAAACTTTAAGGGAAAATGTATTCTTTAAATAAACACTTAAAGAGTTGTCAAAAGCTTAGTGATGGTGATGCTGAAGTGGGTGTAGTTTGTTTATAGTCTACTTTTAGCTTTTAACTTATGGCAATTGTATTTAGACTTCAAAATTCATAAAAGTTCATTCATGAAGATTATCTTGATGAACAGAACATACAAGAATCATACATCTTTGTTGGTTGAAGAGATATTTTCTGCAATAATCCAAAAGTCAAAAGAAAAATCCTATTGGGTTTTTGTCAAGCGAACCAGGGTGATGCAAACTTAAAATATATCACTGCAATGTCCTAATGCATCAAAAAAGCACTAACAATACTCTGCAAAACATTTCAATATATACAAATGAAAGATTTGTATACATTGTTTTTTTCCTGTCTAATTACACTGAAACTCCTAGTACACATGCTCCAGATTTGTTAAGCCTTGGTTATCATGCTGGTGAGACAGGTTCAAGTCTGATAATTTTACACATGCAGTACACACTAGGGCTGTGTGTAAAATAAAATAAAATAAAATACAATCTTTCTAATAACGCAAATCTAGACCCCAAAAAAAGAAGAAAAAAAATCCACAGGAAACCATCACTCATCCCTCCTGATAAGTAACCTAAAAATCCCTCCATTTCTTTCTCCAGTCTTATTTAGTAAACTCCTCACAACAAGGTCAAGTCTCTCATCTCTCCCTGGCTTGGCTCAGTCTCAGAGGGACAGGACCCTGTGAGCAGCCTGAGAAGAGGACCCTGCTAGTCCCAATACGCTGAGATGTGTCTGCAACACGGTTTCCTGTCGACAGGCCCATCAGCATGAAGCCGCACACCACACAGACCCGAGAGAGCAGTGCTGCTGGGACAGCATGTAAACTCAACCTGCAGACCACAGCCCGTCACGTTAACAAGTCTGAACAGCCTGTCCACACAGCAGATACAACAGGTTAGACGTGTGACAAGGAGGGAGGTATATGACGTGCACAAACACACACACACACTACACCCACATACCCACTAGAGCAGTAAATCGGCCGCCACACTTGTCAACAGAGCACCTGAGCAAAAACAAAAGCACAACTGTATAGTAAAAACACCCCTCCATATGACAGAGAAGTCCTGGTTGATATTTATTAGCAGTCAACCACTATGGGTTTTTTTTAATAGCCGATGCTAATATCTATAAAGCAGGTTGGTCAATTATAATACTTTTACAATTACAAAACGTAATGATGACAAATGCAACGTTTACAAAATTGTAAAAATCAAACGTTCAGTTATTTTACACAAAAATCGCAGAAAATGTTTACTTTTTATTTGACAAAGCTATAAATTGCTATTAACTAGCAAATTAAAATTACCTAAAGGGATAATTCGCCCAAAAATTAAAATTCTGTCATTAATTACTCGCCCTCATATTGTTCCAAACCCTTAAGGCCTTTGTCCATCTTCAGAACACAAATTAAGATATTTTTGGTCAAATTCAAGACTTTTTGCACACAAAAAGTATTCTTATAGCTTCATAAAATTACAGTGGAACCACTGATGTCACATGGACTATTTTAACAATGTCCTTACTACCTTTCTGGGCCTTGAACATGGTAGTTCCCTTGCTGTCTATGCATGGTCAGAAAGCTCTCGGATTTCATCAAAAATATCTTAATTTGTGTTCCGAAGATGAACAAAGGTTTTATAAGTTTGGAATGACATGACATGAATTTTCATTTTTGGATGAACCATCTCTTTAAATGTAGCATCTTAAATCACACTAAATTCTAAAACACATTAAAATCTATTTAAAAATAATGAAAGCATGTTTCTAAACTAAATGAGCACAAGAAATATTAAATATACTTATTTTCATTTATACAAACCAATACAACAATGCCTAGCTATAAACAGCGATGTTTACATGTATTTTATTCAAATATTTAAATTACACACTTAAAGTGATGTGCAAATGAATCACTGAGGTAAAGTTCTGAACTGATTCAAATAGTTTGATCCGATTCACAAAGTCACCTTAACTCAAACTCTATGGCCAATTTTGCAATTTAAGTTTAAAAGTGTTTAAGAACAGAGATGCTGAAAGTTTTGTCCTAACATTCTCCTATATGCAAGTTGTGAAACAATTTGTGAAATTAATGTTCTGAACTGATTCAAATAGTTTGATCCGATTCACAAAGTCACCTTAACTCAAACTCTATGGCCAATTTTGCAATTTAAGTTTAAAAGTGTTTAAGAACAGAGATGCTGAAAGATTTGTCCTAACATTCTCCTATATGCAAGTTGTGAAACAATTTGTGAAATTAATCAGAGATGCACCGATTGCAATTTTCTTGGTCGATTCCGATTTCCGATTTTTTTGTTAGCAAACAAAAATCTACTTTTCTTCAACGCAAAGTTTTATTTTCATAAAAAAACACAAGTAAAAAGTCAGTAATAAAATAAGAACAAATAAAAAAAAATTGCAAACAACAGCACAAATAAATGCAATAGAATAAAGAGAGCTATGAAAAGTTTTTATTCAGTTAAGAAAGAGTACAGAAATTAAAGCAATCAAATATAAAATAAGGCGGTAGCACTTTTAGCTTAGCTTAGCATAGATCATTGAGTCTGTTTAGACCATTAGCATCTCGCTCAAAAATGACCAAAGAGTTTTTATATTTTTCCTATTTAAAACTTGACTCTTCTGTAGTTACATTGTGTACTAAGACCGACGGAAATGTTACGGAAACGAAAACTGAGTATAGTTCCTAGCCATATCGGCCTACAAAATCGTTTCCGATCGGCCGATTCACCGATCCGGGCCGATCATGATGAAAATCGTCCGATTCCGATCCCTGGCTGATCGATCGGTGCATCTCTAAAATTAATCTAATGATTTTAGCAAACTTACTGGGAAAATGCATTGAAATAATTGCGATATTCATAATGTAGCTTAACTTCATTGCTAATATATGTGAATATACTCATTACCCAGCTCAAATGCACACACACATACACATCAATCCAGAAACACTCTAAAAATATTCCTCACACCTGAGGGATACAGAGACCCAAACACCTGCTCCCCTCTGCCTCTCACAGCAATGACAGAAGCAGAAAACCCAGACAGAGAAAGAGTTTAAACAGCACGGCAGATGGATCAACAGAGACAGCGCAGCCGCTGCCAGCAAAAGCTACGCTATGCGACAGGAGCCAGTGAAGTCCACACGCACACACCTGCACCTGCATTACCGGCTCACGCATGCCAACTAGGATGCTTCGTTCAAACCTTCAATCTGCGGTTTACGTTCCACTCATTATCATTAGTTCGCAAAGTTTCATTTCAACTAGCAACATCAAACTGACGCAACACAAAAACACAACTTTCCCCAAGCACAAACGATTCACAAACCCAAACGCTTTGCTGACATACAGCACGACACGTCACGTCACGAAACTTTGCACACAATAACAAAACACGCCCACTAACGCCATACAAACCAACTCCGTACAAATAGAGCCTACTGCGGGATCTAGGAAAGGGGGGTAGAAACACGACAATCTTCTCTCTAAGGTGGCAGCTGATGGAAGGGTTTATCCCTGGAGGATCAAGCCACTGCGAGCGCCTTTTTTTCCGTCCCCACCAGCAGTCTGAGCAGGCATGACGCATGCCTGGATGAGAAGAGGATGATGAAGCTGTTCCTTAGCTCCTCGGTCTCCCCCCGCACCTCGATTCGCGCCCCTTCGTGCCGCCTCCATCTCTGGGCTTTCTGCAGGCGCACGCAGCAACCAAAGGGGAGCCAGTTCACACTCATCTCTCCCCATGGCCACCCGACCTCCAATCTAATTAAGCTCTGAGGCGGAGAAGATTAGGCACCCGGAGAGAGAGGGCGAGGGAGAGAGAGAGAGGGACTATAAATAAGACTCACGGAGCCACGGCGAGTCCTGAACGACTGCACAGCGCGTGCCCACTTTCGGCACAGCACCGTTTTCATGTCTGCGCTCTCTCTCTCTCTTTCGTTCTCTCGCTGTGATTCTGCCGGCTCCTCTTCTTATGTAATCCTAATACACAACTGGCCTACATTTACACACACACACACACACAGATCAATACCTACATATTTATGTGTGTACTGACGGAGTGTATACAATATTAGCCTATGCACACACACACACACACACACACTCCCAAGAAATCCCAAAAGACTGCAGCGATCCGCAGGACAACGGTGTTCACTTTAATATTTAACATAGTGCACTGCTGATGAAACTTTACAACGTTTTAAAAAGGCTTTAGGAGGGTGGCTTCCACTTCCATATGTATTTGTAGCATATATATAAGTCTTTTAGTGTTATGTATTTATCAGTGATGCATTTTTTTACTGAAATCAAAGTACAATAATCAACACTCAAGCAAAAACTGAGGTGTAAATAAATATTTAAAGCAGCTTTTATATAAACTTTTTTAATGATATAATCAAGTTTCAATTGATTGTTGAATATACACAGAGTGGCGGTAACAAAAACGTATATGTAAGTTTTGTAAGATTTGCAATATCTAAATTGCACAATATGTAAGATTTTTTTATTAAAATATCCAAAAACCACTAGAACAGTGTTATATATTTTGCTGACTTGTGTACTTACATTATCCCAAATGTTTCGAAGAATGTTTAAATCCAGAGAAATAAGCAATTTTAACTAGTGACACGGAGCGTGTCCATAGTGTCATTGTGTCGCCTGCCAATGACGTCATACCCCCTCGATTTCCAGTTTTGTTTTGTAGAAAACATGGAAACACCAAAGACGCTTTGATATGTTGTGCGCTTTATTAGACCGGTGACAACTGCACAGAGTAGCATTATAACAGAACTTTCAAATGTATCTAGCATGATAAAACAGTGCTGCTTTTTTCTCCCACATACACACGACCGGAAGGAGCGGAAGCGGTCGACTGTGGCATAATAAAAGCTCCGCTGCTTTTGAGCCGTGTGTCACGCTCGTTCAGCGGCCTCGTTTCGCTTTGATGGCTTTCAGCCTCACCCTACTTCATTCTACTACGTTAATAAATCATTAGCTCATCCATGAACATGATTTCTGCCTGAGTCCCGTCAGATTGCATCGGCTGTGGTGATGAAGACGACAACTCCCATGATTCCACACTCAGTCACGACGTCATCAAACTACGCCTTTGTCTATTTGTTTATTTTGAATACGCGCCCTCTAGCGGCAAAAATTACATATTGTGCCTTTAAATAATGAAGACAACATTTAAGTAAAAATATAATGTAATGTAATATAGTGCATATTTTATCAAAATAATCTCCCTCTTCAAATAGGTTAAAATTGCTTAATGCAGCAACTAATACACATTACAAAAAGGCATGTTTTCTAAATAGAAAATATTTGAAAGTCCAGACTTTGTTACATATCAAAACTAGGGCCTTTCGCACCGCGGGAACCTTTTCATAGTACCAGAACTACAAAGACGCTTTGATATGTTGTGCGCTTTATTAGACCGGTGACAACTGCACAGAGTAGCATTATAACAGAACTTTCAAATGTATCTAGCATGATAAAACAGCGCTGCTTTTTTCTCCCACATACACACGACCGGAAGGAGCGGAAGCGGTCGACTGTGGCATAATAAAAGCTCCGCTGCTTTTGAGCCGTGTGTCACGCTCGTTCAGCGGCCTCGTTTCGCTTTGATGGCTTTCAGCCTCACCCTGCTTCATTCTACTACGTTAATAAATCATTAGCTCATCCATGAACATGATTTCTGCCCGAGTCCCGTCAGATTGCATCGGCTGTGGGGATGAAGACGACAACTCCCATGATTCCACACTCAGTCACGACGTCATCAAACTACGCCTTTGTCTATTTGTTTATTTTGAATACGCGCCCTCTAGCGGCAAAAATTACATATTGTGCCTTTAAATAATGAAGACAACATTTAAGTAAAAATATAATGTAATGTAATATAATAATAATAATGTAAAAAGTCTGGAGAACAGCGATAGATGGACGGACGCTGAAGTGCAGGCACTTGTAGCAAATGTAGCACTGCCAGTTGTTGTTGGAGATTCTTAGTCCTCCTTTCCGTTCTTTCAATCGCTTTACGTATACGTCGACTTTCCATGTCCATTATTGTGAAACCCGCGAGACACTACAAAAACACAGGGTCCTCCATCCTCCTGTTGTTGATGTTGTTCTTCTTTGTTTCTGTTGTTGAACGCCGCGCTGTCGACCGGCTTACATCACTTCTTAGTACACACTCTCGGTGCGAATGCAACCCTTTAAATGGTACTGGGAAATAGTTCGCGCAAAATCGACCCTACTTTAGTACTGTACATTTAGTTCTGGAACTAAAGCGGTGCAATAGGCCCTAAAAGCAACAAAGCACAAAAGCCTTTTGCAATTATTGGATGTGAGGTCGAGACACAAATTATGTTTAGTTACATTTTTGTTCACGCGTCACCTGAAAACAGCAAAGACTAAAGGCCAATGTATACTTTGTATTTTACGTTTGCATTTTTATGTGGACGGAGATTTTTTTTAAAACGGAAGAAGGAAAAACTTGTTTATAAAAATACTCGTGTACGTGTGGACATGGCCTAAGAGATCTCTTCTTTTGTATAATCCTTAGAAGCCAAAATCGAAATAAAAAAAATACAATTAGCTTAATAAAACAGCCACAGGCCTAAAGTGTAAGCAGATGTTTGAATGTTTAGTTCTCTCTTCTATCATAATTAAACAGGGCTTTCATGTTGCGCGTGCTGAAGCTCCTCCGCGTGCGCGCGATCTCGCTTCTGAATTGCGAATAGCAAAAATGCATCATAGACAAATGTTTGAAAAACAGCTGGCGACTCTGGTGAGATAGAATTTGCAAGATAATGTGTATATATACCAATAATAAATGTATGTGTGTTTTATTCATTTCTCCAGTACCGATACCAGAACCGTTAACGTCAGAGCTTATCGATACTCCGGTCTTTCATAATTTAGCCCCGGGACCGATTAAATACCATCCCTACACGACACTGTCTCTGTTAGCAGTGAAAAGAAGATTAGAGGCTTTTACGCCCACTAACAATCTCCTGCCGTCACTGTCCATATTAGCAAGACCCCTAGTCCTTAACAAGTACCTATAAGATGAGTATAAGATGATGATGACCCGCTGATGCACCCAGCAGCTAATACACACACTCTAATATGCTTGACCCGACTCAAAAGATCTTCATTTCAATTACTGTACAATTTAATTATACAGGCCTAGGCATTTTCACATCAGACAGACATAATTACTGATGATTATGAATTTACACATTACCTTAAAAAGGTTACCTAAAAAAAATCTCTCTTACCATTCAAAATTTTAGGGTTGGTAAGATTTTTTAATGTTTTTAATTAGTCTTTTATGCTCACCAAGGATGCATTTATTTTATTAAAAATACAGTGAAAACAGTAATATTGTGAAATATTACTACGGTTTAAAAATCATGGTAAAGCTGAATTTTCAGTATCATTACCCCAGTCTTTAGTGTCACATGATCCTTTAGAAATTATTCTAATATGCGGATTTGCTGCTCAACAAATGTCTTATCAATGTTGAAATCAGTTGTGATACTTAATATTTTTGTAAAAAAAAAAAAACTTTTTTGACACTATGAATGTCTTTACTGTCACTTTTGATAAGTTTAATACATCCTTGCTGAATGAAGATATTAATTTATTTAAAAAAAAATGTAAAATAAAACTACTGATCCCAAAGTTTTGAATGGTAGTGTAAAATACAATTTAATGATTATTTAATAAAAAAAGTTAATCAATTATCAGCATAGTTGTTTTCTAATATAATAATATTACACAATATAATTACATTTAAATTTGTGAATTTGACAGACACAATGCAACAAACACTGAACATTACATGTTAATTTCTTTTAAACCCATGACCTTGACAGCACTACAGGAATGTCATAATGTCTTACAATAACAGCAACAATGTGTATTCATAAGCTGTTCCATGGCAAACATTATACAAGTGGTTGATTTGTATTACTCAGTACTGACATCAAAACAGGCACTAATTTAACAAGCAACCAAAAAGCAAAAAGGCCTTGACATCATTCCTATGAGAAAACAATGAATCCCCAACAGAAAAAAACTTACTGGAGCACAGTCACTCTTTCCTCAGAACACTGGGGTGTAAAAATAGAGCGAGTGAACACTTACACAGAAAGCAGCACAGGGACAGACATCCACAGACTGATGCTCTTTGTTTGCTTCACTGGACAGCCAGTCCTCCAAAATAAAGCACTAACTGTCTCAGAAAACAACTCCAACAATGGATGGAGAAAGAACCTCTTAGTAATCTAGATTGTTGAACAAGCATGTCTGGGGAGTGAGGCTGAAAAATGTTATACAGAAATCAAACAGTGTGTCTTTTGGAAGAATAAATACTTTAAGAATGCTGTGAAAATAAATATGCACAGCAGTAATATTTTTTATAAAAGTTTGCAAAAACCCTGCACAATTACAATCAAAATTCATGTCAAAACAACACTATGTTGGAGCCGTTCAAATCAATTTAATCTAGCTGTGGTATTAAAAAATTTAAATATAAAAATGCAATAAAATAAAAAAATGTAAATCAATTGCTATATATCTGATAAAGTTTCATAGATTCTTAAATGACATTAAAGTTGCTGTGGTCAGCCATTCAAATCAATCATATCAACTGTTTGGCAAACTTCTCATCACATCCTTAAACAAGACAGCTTCTCTACAAAGCCCCGCCTCCAAAGATATTTCAGCCAATCTAATGTTAGCATGCCAAATGACAGGCAGAGGCATATAGAGTCTATAACACAGACAAGTGTGATTTGTGAAGACACCTATTTCAGTGACATCTGTCAGAAAGAAGGACGTTTCATGTGTGGCTAAAAAAAAAAGCGTTAAATGAAGATAAAATATGATGTAAATGATTGTAAATGTCCTTCACATTTCTACCATGCAATTTAACAAATACATTTTCAACACCACACACACAGTCCTCCCTGCATACACCATGACATTCCTCTATGAATTCAGAGTGTTTCTGCTCGAGCTGTGAGCGGACTAGTCTCCTTGAAATTCATTGTCATTTTCGATATGGTTCCTCTTGTAATAAAACATTTCCCCCTTTCTGCATGCGTTTCCTTAAATAAAAGACACGTCCTATTTTAGAACCTAACAGACCATAACAAATGAATTCTACAATTAATGCTTAAAACAGTTATGGCACATTGTGATAAATCTAACAGCATTCATCAAAAACCAGCTAGCTAAAAGTAGGGCTGTGCGATTAATCGAAATCGTCATAAAATCGCGATTTGAGCTTGTGCGATTTCTAAATCGCTTTAAAGCATGCTTTTCCGCGCCCCTGACCTCCAGCAGTATGCTATCCGAACCAATCAGAATGCAATGCGCCTAAATGGAGCACGAGAACAGAACAGACCGGGCGGGCATACAAACGTAACGCCAGGTTCACACACTCTGTCTGTGGTGCGTATTTTTTCCGTGCCCATGTTAACGTATCAGAGCGTTCACACTGCAAGATATTGCGGTCCGGCAGTGCGCTCCAGGAGCGGTGTGTCTGCAGCAGTCATGCTGCGATCATTTCCGCACGGAGTATAGGCCCGGGTATACTTCACTGCAGTCAGGAGCGGACTGCAAACGCATCCTGTGAGAAAGCAAAATGAGTCCGTGCTGCTTCTGCACCGCATACACATACTGTATACGCACTGCAGACGGAGTACGTGTGAACTTGGCGCAACAAATCTAGTTCAACATCTGAGGCAATGCCACAAAGAGCTCTATGACCAATGCATGGCAAAAAAAATCCCTGGACACGGGATTTTTATTTCTGCCATATGTCTAGAGACATTTTGTTACACCTTTACTTAGTGATTATTTTGCCTTATGTCTGTTCTAGAGACATGTTACAACTTTTTGATAATGCTCTAATTGGTTTTCTTTTGGAAATGTTTCAAATTCATACTGAATGCATTAATGACTGTAAAGCATGTCTGTGTGTGTCAAAATCGTGATTAAAATCGAAATTGAAAAACTGATCAAAGAAATCGCGATAGTTTTTTTTGTCCATATCGCACAGCCCTAGCTAAAAGTCATACACTGCCGTTCAAAAGTTTGAGATTAGTAAGATTTTTTTAAAGAAATTACTTTTATTCAGCAAGAATGCATTAAACTGATCAAAAATGACAGTAAATACACTTATAATGTTACAAAATATATCAAACCTATATAAAATAAATGCTTGCATCTGAACTTTATTAACAAAAAAAAAATACAGAAAAAATGCATTACAGCTTTAACAAAAATATTTAGTATAACTTTTCTGCATCGATAATAATTATGTTTCTTGAGCAGCAAATCATCATATTAGAATGATTTCTGAAGGATCATGTGACACTGAAGACTGGAGTAATGATGCTGAAAATTCAGCTTTGGATCATAGGAATAAATTACATTTTAAAATATATTTAGATAGAAAACAGTTCATTTAAAGTGTTGTAATATTTCACAATTTTACTGTATTTTTGATCCAATAAATGCAGCCTTGGTTAACGTAAGACATTAAACATTTAAAAAAATCATACCAACCCTACACACTGCAACAAAAAAAGATGAGAATACATAAAGTAATGATGCTGAAAATTCAGCTTTGGATCATAGGAATAAATTACATTTTAAAATATATTTAGATAGAAAACAGTTAATTTAAAGTGTTGTAATATTTCACAATTTTACTGTATTTTTGATCCAATAAATGCAGCCTTGGTGAACGTAAGACATTAAACATTTAAAAAATCATACCAACCCACAAACTTTTGAATAGCAGTATATATATATACATACAGTATATATACACACCGCAACAAAAAAAGATGAGAATACATTAAAAAAAAACTGAACCCAAACCTTGATTAAGAGTTGGATCAGTTGATATGAAGTGAATCAGCACTGTTCTGAGAAACTAACGCATTAAATCTACGCCATGTTCATGTCTTATTAAAAGTTGTCTCTAACCACTCTAAAATATTAAACACAGTTCTGTTAACCACAAATTAAAAAATCATGCAGTCAGAAAGTATGGAAAACTGTCAGCATTTTTACTTCAACGTCATCAAAGCTTAAAATATTGATAGAAAAACGGTCCGAATGCTTTGGCATGTTAAGAGACACTTCAAAAAGTCCAGATTCCCAGTGACACTTCTATTAGACAATAAATCAAGATCAAAGTACAGAAGCAGAAGCGTATTACCCAAGTCCACATCCTCTTCCCGCGTCCTAAATCAGATGACCCTGTTCTGTTACGAATCATTTGAAACGCAGCTTCATCGTCAAAGAGAAACAAATGGTGCCGTTTCACCGAGCAGCTGCCACATTTTCCTCAACCACTGCCCAACTATTTCCCATCCTGTTATGAGGCTTTAACAGTGTTGTCTACGTCTAATAGACAGTCGTAAATAGGGTCAGCATGCATCTCAGACAAGGATCCGGTGTTCTGTAGTGGGGCAGGAGACGGCAGGCACATTTAATCCGTGGTGTAGGGTAAATCTTTATTTGGATGTGTGGATGGCCCAGGCTCGTCTGTATATCACATTGAATTTCTTCAAGTGGCTGGTTGAGGGGTGTCGGACATAAAAACTCGTCCAAACGGCTACGAGAGATGAGGAGAATTCTTCAAGCGCCACTCCTTCCGCTAATAATACAACAGCTAACGATGCCATCCCAGCTTCCGTGTCATTACCGAAGGGATGACACCTCACTTAGCCACGCACACTCCTGCTATGTGATGTAAACGATACCATGAACAGGTTTCTGGCATTGGATGTTGAAACATTATACACACACATACAGTATAGAGAAAGAGAGAGACTTAGCATCTCAGAATAGCAACTCCACCACAACTGATAATTGGCTACTATGCAGCCGGAGGCATGTTAAATGGCGGTCATTGAAAAAAAAAAAAAAACGTATCAAGTGGGTAAAATGTAAATCAGCCCATGCAGGGGGAGCTTTTTTTGGCCATTTATCAGTCGTGTCCTCATGCAGAGTCCAGGCTAAAGCCTCTGAGCAGAAGTGTTACAGTGAAGACTGGAAACTGGGCCGAACGCCTATCGCGAGTGTTTGTTATCTGTGCTTGCTATCCTCCCTTGTGCTGTGTCCTGCAGGGAGCTGGTATGAATGTGAAGGGCCAAAAATGAAAGTTTGAGGTGTCTCGTGTAGTACATCTGTGGGTACAGATGTACTTGTGTATCCAATAATTAGTCTGAGGGTCATTTTGAGGCCGGTGTGTTCTGTTTTCTGCACATCATAAGAGTGTGTGTCAATCTCTGTTTGGAATAGAGTTTGTTTCGAGTCAATATTACATTGATCAACAATGACATTCACAACTGCGCTGTTTGTTCTATAGTATGCAGCTGCCAATTTATTTACACAATATTTCAAAAACTGATAGAGCCTGCGTTATTGTAAAGCCACAGTTTAAGAGTACTCAATAAATAAATAAATAACACGAACACCAATAATTTAACCAATAGTTTTGCATGCATCGTTTGAGTATTTCCAGTCAAGCAATTATTCAAGTCAACAGAGAACACGTGCAAATAGTCAGATGAGGGTTATTAGCAAACTAAAACTAATACCACACCAAAAAAAAAAAAGAATATTATGAATATTAACTCAAAATATTAAAAATATAAATTTTTTTACAAAATTAATTCAAAATTTTTTCAAAAGTTATGTTTTCAAACTGATTTAAAAAAAATTTTTTTATCTCATTTTCATTTCATGGAGTTCTTTACACACAAAAATATTAAAAAAAAATTTAATTAAAAATGTTAGACAACTAACGGAAATAAATCAATTTAAGTTGAAGTATTCTAATTATTAAAATCGCTAAAAAATTAAATAAAATAATTAATAAGAACAATAAAAAAATTTAATTAAAAAAAAGACAAAACCACATAAAATTACTAAAAGTAAAATTTAAATGAAAATGTTATATTAAGTTTAAAAGTTAAAAATTAAGTTTAAAATAAAAAATGAAGCTAAATAAATAGCATAATTATTATGACTAAAATAACAATAATATATATAAAGAAAACATTTGTCCTGGGTCGTAATAAAGTTTTACTAAATACATAAAATCGGCACTACTTGCCACTACTGGTATTTTTGAAGAGGGCTCACTAAAACACTTCTGTATTCAAAACTAGCACTAAAAACATTGGGCTCATTTCTGCTGTTCAGTTTACAAGAATCACACCATTTGCATGCAACCCTAACTTTGACCTCTTGTGCTCAAGTATATAAAAGTATTCTTAAACAAGAGGCATCAGCATGCGAGCGATGAATTTCATAGAAACAGAGAGAGACAGGAGGCATGAAGCTGAAGGAGTTCTGGTATTTTTAGGGCAGGTCAGGATTACGGCGAAGGCTGGTGGTGACACAATCACAGCGACCCTGCATGCCAAATATCCAAAACCCACAAACATCACAACCATTCTGACACTGAAGAACATGCTGTAAGGAGATCTGAAGGTCACAGTGTCGTCTTCTATGAGGGTTTCCAAACTCGCCGCCTTATATAGAGCATTCCTGCTGTGCGATCTGACGCTACTCACTAAAATTTTCAAAAGAAAATGTCTGGACAAGTGCGGAGCGCGGCGCCGGTTATTCTGCCACAGTGATTTTACATCCCTGGGATGAGGAGGTGTCTAATGCATATTAGCGGCATGTTTCCCATGGTCTCGGCGTGGGATTGGAGGGTTCATGTAAACTGATGCTCACATGATCTTATTATGATTGGTTTTACACGGATGCATAATTTGTGGAGCCTTTAGTAAAATAACTTGCAGCACTGAGAAAGAGGTCATGCTTGCACTGTAAACAATGATAGTAAAACAATAGCTGTCTAACTACTGTATGATGTGCAGATAAAGAGCAAAGAGGATGTGCAAAGCTTGCTCATCCCAAAAAAAAGAGGTCATTAGGAAGCCACGCTTGATGCACACCCAAACATCTATTCAACAAGACAAACTCCCAGGCATGTGTACAGCAGTCTAATTTTACCCACTTCCCATTTGACCCGACCCTACATTCCACAAACATGTATGTGTCAGAGTCTTCTTAGTCATTAAGCCAAGGCCTAAACTACAGAAATCTTCAGATGTTTTCATGTGTATCCTGTTTGGCTACAGCTAAATTTCTGAAGCACAGTCATCAAAGTAAACAGATTGTATCATGGGCTGTTATAATTTCTGCAAAAATGTCAACAATTCTGTGTTTTTCTGTCAATATGGGGTGCTGTGTGTACATTAATGAGGAAAAAAAATTAACTTAAATGATTTTAGCAAATGGCTGCAATATAACAAAGAGTGAAAAATTTAAGGGGGTCTGAATACTTTCCGTACCCACTGTACAAGTGAGTCAGAATACCATGTGACAGTTGTTTTTAATGGCAATGTGTTACTAAAACAATCCGCCGGAATTTTATCATGGTATTTCCAGAGTTTTCTGAACATTCCAATGTGCCAACACATTTGCTTATGCCAGAAGAAAAGCTGTAGTTCAAAATAATGCCAAAAAAGAAAACGCAAACAACAGAATTTGTTTGTCAAAACATTTGCCGTTTATGCTGTTTATCTTGTTATTCAATCAGCTGAAGGTAAAGCAAGCAACAACAAAAAAACCCAAACAAACCATCAAAAACCATAAAATAAGCCCAAACATCAATGTGTTATCAAAGATAAACGCAGTTCTAAATAAATAATGCCATCTGTTATTTATTACCAATATTTGAAACTTTATTTTGTTAAATATTTAATATAATTGTTAAAGGGGTAAAGAACAAGATACAACTTTGTCTAAAGGATAGAATAAAAGAGACAGACAGAATGACAGATAGAATGATAGAACGATAGAGAGAACGATAGATAAATTAAACAGACAGACAGACAGACAGACAGACAGATAGACAGACAGACCGATAGAGAGAACTATACACAGAGCGACAGAACTATAGAACAACAGATAGATAGACAGACAGACAGACAGAGAGAACGATACACAGAGCGACAGACAGACAGACAGATAGATAGATAGATAGATAATCTATAATCCATCTATCCATTTATCTATCTATCTATCATAAAAGCTTAAAAAATAAATTTAGGTTTAGCAGATGCAGTAGATTCTAGTAGATCAGGTTTTTTCTCAAGTTCTTATTTTGCTTCATGTGATTCAGTAATCAATGTCCTACACCAGTATCAGCCATGGATGCCTGCACATTATGCAGCTCAGGCCGAGCTTCCTACAGGTCAAAAGTCCAGCTATGAAAAAGCACCATCTCACAACAGCGTTCAGACAGCTCAGAACGAGCCTGCGCTCCATCAGCCGGTGTACTTTTCCTTCAGGTATCAGGTGCACACCTACAGCCATTACTGGTTACCTGATGCAGAAACCTAACAGCCATCCTGCGCAGCGCTTCTCAAGTCGAGCCGAGATCCTCGACTATCCACATTCCTTTGCTCTGCCGAGTCAACGCATTAAAACAAAACAAACAAGGAAAGATAAGAAGGTAGCAGATTACACCTGTATACTTCCCACAATGCTTTGCATAACAAAAAAAACAGCCCTGAGGGACATATAAGGGCACGGGACTCTGCCCACACTGCAGGTTTCAGCCAATCAGGTCAAGGCTTTCTGATGACGAGCTGAAAGGTAATATGATGAACACAGGAGACTCTTTTACTCGCAGCAAACAGACGACACAAACCTGCTGCTTATGAAACCAACACTCCCTCCCTCTGTTTTCCATGAGGGATACCAAGACGTTTCCGAATGATTGAGTAGAGCTCCGCTGGGAATTCGAGAGCAGTCACTAAATAAAAGAAACCTCAAAACCAAAGCATGTCGAATGCCAACAGGCCACAGGCCAGCAGGGGAGAGGGTGGGGTAGGGAACGTTCGTGTAATTTTTAAGGACAATGGATTCTAATTGACATTTCAAACCTTGTGGTCTTATTCTGGTAAAAGAAGAGGTTGTTTTCTCCCAGCTAATGTGCTGACGGATCACAACGCTTTCTGAGAAAGAGCGGTATTTCAGCTTAGGGTGTAGGAATATATGCAATTTCATGTTAAGATAATGTGAGTTTAGGGACAACAGTGATGTAACAAAGAACCAGCAATTCAATACTACAATAAAAATATATATTTATACAGTTTCAAAATAATACGATAAAGAAATAAATTTAAATCAAATGGAAAAAAAAAACATATTAGCAACAAATTAAATATTAATATATTAAATTAAATAAAAATAATAAAAATAATTAATTAAAATAAAATAAAATTATGAAATAAAATGTAGTCTAACTAAGAAATCATGGTAAATATGTCCAATAATGTCAAAAGAATAAAAAGCCTTTGGGCCTGATTTATTTCAATTGAATTCGGTGCAAACTTTAAAGAAGACATATTGTGGAAAACAATATGTGACCCTGGACCACAAAACCAGCCATAAGAGTCAATTTTTTTAAAATGGAGATTTATACATTATCTGAAAGCTGAATAAATAAATTGTTAGGATATAACAATATTTGGCTGAGATACAACTATTTGAAAATCTGGAATCTGAGGGTGCAAAAAAAAATCTAAGTATTGAGGAAAAAAATCACCTTTAATAATATCCTAATGGTTTTTGGCATAAAAGAAAAATATGATAATTTTGACCCATACAATGAATTGTTGACTACTGCTACAAATACACCCGTGCTAGTTATGACTGGGTCACATATGATAATCAATATAATAATATATATTAATAATTGATAAAGTAATTAATTACATTAATTCATATTTATAGTGAGTGTAAGATTTATAAGAGTGTTCAAAAGCATATTATTTTCTGCTGTGATATCAAAAATAGCATTGAGAATAGTAAACTTTCAAAGTTATCGGTAGTGAATCAAACTAAATGTTGAGAGGAAAAACAGAATCAAGCTCTTACTAATAAATACTGTAGCAATACATAACACAGTGCTGTACTATAGTATTTTTATGGTACTTCAAGATTCTTTATTTCCAGTAGTCCACAAAGCAATGACAATAACATAGCACTCTTGGTCCTGTTGCATTAAATGACAAAATACAGCCAATGTATGAAGTAACACCCTATGCACACACAGTATAAGAGCACCAGTAACAGAATCAACTGTTTCTTCCCACACAAGCGGAAATTTAGATCTTGGATCTTCTTGATATTAGTTCCATCACATACTGTATAAGCAGGCTTAACAGATCTCCAGTCCTCAAACTCCCCCTCTTCCTCTGAGGGTCTCTCCAGTATGAGAGCTTCATTGTTTCGGAGAGCGTTTATGGAGGAACAATGCTCTGCTTTCACTGCCAGTGTCTCTCTGCACTAGTGTAAACAACTCTTTTATTTATCCACCATCCCACGTTCTCCACCAGCCCGCTCCTGTCCTCCCCTCTTCTGCTGTCTGTCTGAGGTCACATCTCTGACACACTCTTAATTGCTCAATAATTGGATTTGTGCAAATGTTTGTAATTCCCAAAGCATTAGTGTTTTTTCACAGATAAATACAAATGATGTTGAAAAATATTTTATTTAATGTACTATAATAAGTTCAGATTCAATATAGAATTGTTTTTGCTGCATACATTTATATATTTGGATTAAACATGATGATTGAATTAAATTCATTTGAATTAAATACATTTGTTTTAACATTTTCTTTAAACTTTAGTTCATTTCTTCAGTGGATTGTTAACGTCGCTGTAGTTTTTATGCCATAGACACAACTCTAGTTTGTTTTTATACATTTTAATTTGAGTAATTATACTTTAAGTCACAATGACAAAGAAGTAACAGACTAAATAACTGGAGAAGTCTGGCATACATAACCAGAGAGAAGTCATTTTTGCCATCAAGTTTATTATAGTTGACTAAAAATAAATAATAACCAAAAATAACAATACAAAAAATATTTTCGTTACTGAAATAATAATTAATCCAAAAACAAAACTAATTTAGTCTTATTACCAGAGCAACACTTGACTAAATTAAAATTAACTTGGTACTAAAATACCTAAAACTTAAATAAAAATTAATAAAAACTATACAGACATTATGTTAAAAAGGAAAAAGAAAAAAGGACATAAAAATGACAAACACCAAATTACTAAAGATTTAACTCAAATTAAGATCAAAAAGGAAATTTCAAATTGAGAAAACGGAGTTATGACATTTTGATTAAACATTATAAAGTATTTTTATTTTTTTTAAATGAACCATGTAACAAATCGATGAATAATTCAGAATAAGATCTATTATATCCATTCTGAAAATGCCTTTAAGCCAGTACTTTACTCACAAATGAAAATAAAATGCAACTGAAAGACTAAAAACAATAGATAAATTATTGTCCTTTATGATTGTTTTTACAAAAACAATTATGTGCCATTGTCCCTGTTAAGTAATCTCACCTAGCTTTCGCTAATGAACCATATTCTCAGGGGAAATCAAAATAGGCCTTCTAAACAACAAATCTGCCCTCCAGCTAAAAGAAGCATCTTTTTATGACTAAGTAATTGCAGAAACCTGAAAACGAACTGACGCATATCTGCTTCAAATTGACACCAAGGTAAATTCAATTAAACCATAAATTAAAGCAACACCCCAAACTGACGCAACCCTTAATGGGAGGAGAAAAATACAACAACTTTCTATCACAAGGTTATGAAACTTAAATTAGAGGCAGCATGACCTGGAATTACAAAACGTTCACTGCATCCACAACACATGACTCGTGTCAAACATGATAGAGGAGGACAGAGATGCGCTTCCCAGAAATCTCTGTCATCAACGGGCGATTAGGACAACGTCTGGAGAGCTGTAGGGATCTAATGAGTTTTCTCAGTGCACAGGGTCGGCAATCTTTAGGGTGTGGTACAGTCCAAAAATGAAAGCAATGCAGCAGAGGAAGCAAGCTGTAAACTGTCCTCATCCTGGCCATTCCCAGATAAACCCAATCTAATTCCTTGCGGCCAGGGAGGAAATAACAACTTCTGGAAAATCATTAGACTTTGTATAAGAAGTCAATCTAAAAGAAAACAAGTGGACCTTTTTTCTTTTAAACTAAATTTTGATGAGAAGACAGGAAACCGCAGTACATGAGAACTGATCTTGACATCACTCTGTGTGTCCAACAGAGATCAAACGATCACACAGCTTGCATGAACTGAACTACTGATAAATGTGCATGTATACAGGATGTACACCCTGCAGGGGCAAAGGCCCAAAATATCCAGCGCAGAGGCTTAAACTGTTCCATGTAATTTAGAAGCATTATCCTGCCACAAACTAAAAGAAAAACATGACTATTTCAGGCTAAAATGTTAAAAAATTGCCTCAGATAGGTGCCTAGCAGCACTTAAGATCCGTTCACATGCACCAAAAACAATAATTATATTAACTGCACCAATGCATGATAACATTCTGTTTATTATAAACGTGCACTGCAGTTTTGTCATCTGTTGCTTTAAATGCAGGATGGATTTTGATTGGTTGCCCATGTTTTTATCACTCATCAGCTGAGAAAAAAATAATTTTGAAAGTGATTCCAACAATATTGCAGGCTTGCCGCGATAGACGGTGTTGACGGTGATACCGGTGTTAAGCCGCAACACCGGTTATGTCACTTGCCCACCGACCCCCACCATCGTTTTGATTTTTTTATAGAAATAAAAATCTTTTAGTACAGTAAAAGAACAGACACTACAATTAAAAACTGAACGCGGCTGCTCAATGCAGCGTGCCGAACGACTGTCGCATCACAGATCAGATTTCATTTATCTAGTGAGGAGAGTGAGTCGAGCTGACTGACAAGAAGAGTGAGGTGAGACATACAAGACGATCGCGGATGATTTAGTTTCGAAACGAAATGCAAAAGCGCCTATTTGGCAATATTTTGGATTTTGAAAAGCCTGTTGACTTTTGCCGTTTATCTAAGGTGATTTTAGAAGTTTTTTTAAACGTTTGCAACAGGAAAGATATGGCTCATTTCCACCAGAACCATAACACTGAGTGATTATTGAGTGCTTATCATCCAACTTGTAAACAGAGACATTCTCTGTAGTGTATAAATGACCATCAGGGCCTAATTTTCTAAAAATGTCTTGAACACACGCTGTTGTGTGCAAGCCTTGTGTTAGACTGTCTGCTCTGCCTAGCAAAATCCTCATAAGTGTTAACATGACTGTAACTTGGTGTTAACAAATTCAGGCTATATAGGCCAGAGAAGAACTGTTCCCCTGACTAAGCCTGGTTTCTCCTAATGTTTTGTCTTCTGTTTTATTGTCATCTGCTTTATAGCTGAATCACATTTTTTTGTAACTGATGAATTTGGCAACATTGACACTGTTATTGAACTGAACTGAATCAACATTGAACTGATTCAAGCAGAAAAACAACACTACTGTCTTCAGCAGAGCTGCTTATCGCTGAATTGAACTTCACACAGTTATTGAATTGAACCAACACTGAACTGTCTGGAGCTGAAGAATCACACTATTGACTTGCTACAGGCAGCTTCTTTGTAGCAGAATTGGGATTTGCCTCATTTTTGATGTTTGCATCATTGATTCTGTTACTTTACTGTTTAATACTGTGAAGCTGCATTGAAACTTTCTCTATTGTATAAAGCGCAATAAAAAAATTTAATTTGACTTGACTTCAGAAGAAACTCACCAATGAGAAGTAGGGATGAGATGCTAAACAAATCGCGATTCAATTAGGTGTAGGAGTTTATATGAATGTATGTCTGAGGGGAACTTACTGTCTTTCGATGGTATTTTTATTTTCCTCTTGCCTCTGTATAACGCATATTAAAGTTCATAAGTGCAGCGCTGCTTTGTTTACAGCGGAAACCAAGAAAACGCTTTAAGCGCCACCTGCTGGCAGAGAGTGCATCTGCGTCTCATTCAGCTCGTCTGCTGTTTCTGTTTCATGCAGATATTTTTTATGTATAGTTTCACAAAACTGAAGTGAAATCATTCTGTTTTTGCTTCAAATTTCGAAAGTATACAATGTAATTTAGATTAAAAACTGCTCATGTTGCATGTATGCAGCATCTTTGTTTGGATCATGATTAAAATGCAGTGGTTGCCTCTAGGCTTGCCGCGATAGACGGTGATACCGGTGTTAAGCTGCAACACCGGTTACGTCACTTGCCCACCGCGTCACCGACCCCCACCGTCGTTTAGATTTTTTATAGAAATAAAAATCTTTTAGTACAGTAAAAGAACAGACACTACAATTAAAAACTGAACGCGGCTGCTCAATGCAGCGTGCCGAACGACTGTCGCATCACAGATCAGATTTCATTTATTTTATATTAGGCATAGCCTGCCCTATAGCATGGTGTATTTGTTTTGTTAATAAAAGTTCTATGTTTTATATACGCTAAAGTGAGTTTGACGTTATATTTTGTTGTTGCCTTCAAACAATTGACGCCTAACTGCTGCTAATTCAAAAGTGAATGTAAAATGCGCACGGCGCTTTTAAGCTATTTAAAAGCGACTGAAAGCGAGGAAAAGAGGGAAAATTCAAACGAACTAAAAATGAACAATTGCTTTATGCCGAATTGCCGCTATTTCAAAGTGAAAGTAAAATGCGCACGCCACTTTTACAAGCTATTTAAAAGCGAAGGAAAGCTAGGAAAAGAGGGAACGCCCCGCCCCCACGGTGATACCGACACACGTCGATTAACCGGTGGGAAAATTTCCTCACCGTCACAACCATACAATATTGCTCCTCTGTGTCGTTAATGTTATAGTTTTGGTGTGATCGCTGCTACTATAAATTTAGAACGTTTTTTTAACTATATCGTTATCATTATTTCATCCTTGGTGTGAAAAACCTTTGGTAGGACCATAAACACCAACAACACTGAACAATCACAAATCATCCCCAATAATCAGAAATGGCCATATTGTCCACCTCAATATTTGATAGATGCTGCTCTATTTGTTAGTAGGATGACAAAAAGTTTTAAAAGTTAAATTTTTAGGCTGGTCATTGGTCTAACAGAACTCGTCAATGTCAAAATGTCTGAGATCAAATCAAAGTAGGCAGGCTTTACGGTTACCAAACACGAATTCCAGCACGATCCTTCAGTTTGTAACATTTGATGAGTGTGAAATAAAGTTAAAGTTTAATATCTGAAAACTGTTAAATGAACAACTTTAGTATCCTGTGATATAAACTACTTCCACCACTTTAGATCAGTTGAATAATTTGTGTAATTCATAACTGAATTTGATAAAACTGGCATATGAATAAGAATAAATGTGTGCATATCTAAAAAAAAAAAATTATTTTGTTATTTTACGGTTCTTCTTTCTGTTTCTTTAATGCCTTAAATAATTTAAAATAATTATTGAATTCTTTTTAATAAATAGACCATTACAACCACCCCTCCCTTCCCAAAAAAAAAAGCACAATCGCTCCACCCCCAGTGTTCAAGACATGGATATAGCCTTGGCTCTTAGTAAGAGCCTTGATATGCATAAGCCAAACAAAAGATATTTTATTACAGAATTACAGTTTATCTTCATGCAGAAGCAAATTACAGCTCTTGCCCTCCAAGAAAAAAATTGAGACAATCACTGTTTGCCACACACCCCATTCAGACTTTAAAGTGAGGTGGTAATTTAGGTGTCAAAACAGATTATTAACACATACTAGCAGTTTAATTAGTTTAATCCTTTGAAGTGAATGTGAGCGACAGGTGGAACCATTGTTTCGTCTGAACCACTACAGCAGCGCAGCCTGTGCAGGAGGAATGTAAACCGAGTGCCCTTGTGCCTAGCACAAAGCGTTTACAATAAACCAGCTCGCAATGGTGTATGTGCAGACGTACCACAGCCACAAAACATCAGGATGTCTTTCAAAACACCGCACAAAAACAACAAGACTATCTTCAGTGTTGTCTTTGTCCTCGTTCAGGACGTGCACGTCTATTATCAGAGGAAATTATGTCCGAATATGAATCCGCAAACAGAGAATCCTAATTAAAAGGTGTGATTGAAGTGGAAAAACCAAAGCCAAGCAGCCTCGTGGGAGATTAAAGGCAACTAGCCAGAATTAAAAGCCTTCTACTGGATTAGGCCGGAATTGAGTATGTTGCTCCACGTGTTTGATCAGGGGAGCAAGCGGCCCCTAGACGAGCCTGATTAGACACAACAGTACAATGCTAAAAACAATACAATAAGTAATTCTAACAGTAATCAGGACTCGCTAATATGAGCTTTTCACTCGCATTTGCAACTAAAATGTTCAAACTTTCAAAAACCTATGATTTAATAAAATAAATATGAGTGTTGCATATTTTAAAGTAACAATGTGGTAATCAGTCAATAAATGCTACGTATTTGCTGTTGATAAATTATGCCAATAATTGATCAATTATGACAATGTTTAGTGTTTATATTGTACTATATTGTAGATGGCAATAGTAAAGCATTGACATTTTAAAATAAGAGTCCTAGTGTATTTCAGGCCTGCTTATAATTAAATGTCCTGCATAAAGTTATTTTATTCCTGTTATTATTGGTATTTTGGTTACGCAATAAACTGTATCTGGCATCAGTGTAAACTCGTTCAGCTATTTAATGTAAAGATTTTAATAGGATTGGAACAATAATCTGTTTATTAGTATACACAGAGTTTATAGTTTAAAGTAGGCCTAAAAATAATTACATAATTATTAAATACAGCTGCTGAAATGTTTAAAAATGTAGTGTACGTTTTGTATTATATTGAATCATTTTGCTTTTAAATATCTCCTTGTATTAATTTATTAAGGAAAAACACATCATTAGATATATTTTTTTCTGTGTTTACCAAATTTTTTCATGTGCTCCTATTTTTATTTTGCTCAGATTTTACATATGCTCCTTGGGGAAAAAGTAAGCGTCAAGCCCTAAGTAAGATCGTATCTAAACTTTCACCCAAAAGTAAATATTCAGTCATCAGTTTTTCTCACTTTTTCTTTTCCAGGAATAACAGTGTTCATGCGGTTACCATAGCTGTTTAGTTTAAAAAACAATCAAAAACACTATAAAAAAGATGAAAGTGGTTCAAATGCACTGTATTGAGAGTATTTAGAAGTCATTTGACAAACATGCAGAAGTGATTTCCCAATGCAGCAACTCTCAAATCTCATTTGGCAAGTCACGTTCAGCTACAACACATGAAATAATCAATTACCATTTAGAATCAATGACACCAAACTAGGTTTCAATATGTTGTCATGTCTCTTTTTAATCTGAACATGGATGCAAATGAGGTGGATGTGTTTGTCACCTCAGTTTAAATGTGCAGAATGACAAATGAGATTTCCATTGAATGGACTGTTCCTTACACGAAGCTATAAAGAAATTCAGAAGACTAAAGGTCATTGGACACTGAGTCTGAAAATTTTGTCTGAAATTTTCGCACGTTAAAAAATAAATACGACCTCACGTTATGTCAATCACGTTTACACACTGCCTCCGAAATTTTCATCCGTCATAAAAAAATTCGGATCGGGTTTTTCGCATCCATAGCAAGCATTTTGAGAGGTGTTTTGACAATTCAGAGCCACCGTACAAGCGAACGCAAAAATCCAGAATGGCGATTGTCAAGTTCATCCACTTCGTCTCGCAGCACAAAGCACTGTAAAGATCCTTGCACACTGAGCTCACAGAAATTGGTGGTCTTCTTTTTAATATGTGGCTCTAGTATCGCTAGCAAAGCATCAAATTGAGCCACTGACATCCTGAAGTAAACTTTGAATCGCCCGGAATAATCCCGCTGCTCCTGAGGGGGAACTCTCCTTCCTCTCTATATCTCAGGATTGGATGGACCCAATATTTCTCTTTTTTAAGAAGCGAGAAGACAACAAAATCATCCTCACTGCTTGAAGACTCCATTTAGTGCCGTTTAGCGAATTTTTTCGCAACAGATGAATTAACACGCATCGGACTCAGTGTGCAAGGTTTTTGTGCGTGACAAATTTTTAGGATAGTGAATACTAAAAAACACATACGAAAATTTCGGACTCAGTGTGCAGAGACCTTTAGAATATAGCACACAAGTCACATAGACTATTTGTATGATTTGTTTTGGTCCTTTTGGAGCTTGAAAGGTCATTATAAATGGTCACATTATGGAAAAGAGCTTCGTGAAGATTAATTGAAAATTCACCTTTTGCATTCCACTGGGGGAAAAAAACAGCATATGCATTTGGGAACAACATGAGGAGGGTAAGTAAATTATAACAGAATTGTATTACATTTTTAGAATGTATAATTGCATTTGTGCATATTCTACACACAAACGAGTCCTCAGACTTTCATTGAGTTAACTTGAATGCACTGAATATTGCTCACAAAAGTAGTAAAGACTTTAAATCAGTTTTGTGAGTGTGAGTATAAGAAGATTGGCTCTTGAGAAGCTATAAGTCTGGGTGTGATTATAACAGCTCTTCTCATCCTAACATCAGAATCAGGCCTCTTCGCTCCTGAATAATGAGGTCTGATAATCTGCAGCCCAAGCTGCTCTCCCGCTGGGCCAAACCAGACAGAAAATACCAAGCCAAATGAGGAGGCCACTGGGGTGAACACAACACCTCCACACTGAGGCGACAACATCAGCTGTCCATTCGAATGAGGCAACATAAGGTTGAGTTGTAAAATGTAGTGAGCTGCCTACCTACCAAAACTGCATTTTTGGGCAACATCAGCTCGGCTGGTTCAGAACTTGCCTAGAATGCCCCAAAATGCATTCAATGTAGGCAGCTCACTATAGGTAATGAGACACAGCCATAGTTTCACTCAAACACTGTCAAGGTGACATGGTCCCAGCACTCACAGAGAGCTCCAGGAACAGTTTCTGCATCACTAACAGTTTAAAGAAGTCATTTTCTGATGCAACAGTAGTTGAGCTGAATGATATAAAATCATAAATAGTAGAGCTGATGCAAAGACTGTGTTCTAGGAAAGTTCACTGCTAGTCAAAAGTTTGGACAGACTTGACTGAATGATTTAAAGTTTATCCTGATAATAATTTTTTATGTAAATGTTTGAAAGAAAGAGTTTAGTAGACAAATAGAAATCTATTTGACTAGATAACAGAGGCCATATGCGTGTGTTAATTTTGCTGACGATATAAAACAGAATTTTATTGTACCTTTTGTGTTCATTTCATTAAAAGTAACAAGTGGTGGTCACTATATCTAAATTATTATTTTCATAACCATATTGATTTTCCTGTAGACCATTTGTATGTACTTATATATTCATCCAGATCATGCCTTTTTTCATGTAGAAAAAAAATATCTTCTTAATTTTGCCAAAAAAATATTGAAATATATACGGAATAAGCAATCAACAAGTGTCTGCGAACTCCTTCAATACTGTTTAAAAAGCATCCTAGGATGACAACCTTAAAGAAGTCATTTTCTGATGCAACAGTAGTTGAGCTGAATGATATAAAATCATAAATAGTAGAGCTGATGCAAAGACTGTGTTCTAGGAAAGTTCACTGCTAGTCAAAAGTTTGGACAGACTTGACTGAATGATTTAAAGTTTATCCGGATAATAATTTTTTATGTAAATGTTTGAAAGAAAGAGTTTAGTAGACAAATAGAAATCTATTTGACTAGATAACAGAGGCCATATGCGTGTGTTAATTTTGCTGACGATATAAAACAGAATTTTATTGTACCTTTTGTGTTCATTTCATTAAAAGTAACAAGTGGTGGTCACTATATCTAAATTATTATTTTCATAACCATATTGATTTTCCTGTAGACCATTTGTATGTACTTATATATTCATCCAGATCATGCCTTTTTTCATGTAGAAAAAAAATATCTTCTTAATTTTGCCAAAAAAATATTGAAATATATACGGAATAAGCAATCAACAAGTGTCTGCGAACTCCTTCAATACTGTTTAAAAAGCATCCTATAGGATGACAACTGAAGATCATTTCCATTCCATTTGTCTAACATTTTGTGGTCACTACATAATCTTCCTTGTGAATTAATTCATAACTTTAACTTTACTGTTTTGTAAACGTGGATATTAATAAAAATACTGTAGGTGTGTCCAAACTTTTGACTCACACTGTCCAAAATCAAATATTACAAATGAATGTAGTACTTTACAACTTCCTTTTACAATAAATTAATTTAGATTTTATAGTATATGCTCAGTAACCAACTTGTGCTGTTTGAAACAGAATAGAAATTAACCAATATATTCAAGAACTGGAATTAGGGAAATTATTTTGACACCTGTGCCCTAAGTGTTTCTGGTTTATATCAAAAATCTGAAGTCTTCACCAGAAAACAAGAAACCAAACGACAAAATGTCAAACTTCAGTCCTGACTTTTCAGGCCAAACATGTCAGCAACTCCCAAAGCGAAAGCACAACAACAATCCCCGTTTTGTTTCTATAAAATTGTATTTAGACGTGGGCGTCTCTAAATGACAAGGAAACAGAGCTAAAGATCATTTCCGACCATTAGAAATATATATATAATCGCCTCCAAAAGTAAATTATTTGGGATAAAGTTGACAGGAGAGTGCTGATACAGTAGCGTCCGCCCTGAGGAAAACTCAACAGGTGAAGCTCACAGTGCAGCATTCCAATGGCTGAAGCAATCTTATTATCATAAACAAAAGTAATATACACTACGTCGGATCAAAATGTCTTACATTCTAGCGCTTAGGATTTATTTTCCCAAATAAACATAAAACTATTCCGGAAAAACTATACAATGCATTCCTTCAGCAGCGCTACTTACAACATTGTCGCTTTTATTCGGATAGGCAACTCTTCCTCCACCTTTCACAGGCATCCTGATTTCTCTGTTCAAAAAACTACTTCAACGCTGGAATAATTCGACTTTTTTCTAATCTGTCGTTGTCGTCAGCCTCTTGGATTCAGCATGGCTTTGAGCAAGAGATCCTTGTGAAATCGTTCCTGGTGGAGCGATCAGCGTCTGAGTACGCGAAGGCAGACCCTGGGAAACATTTTTGCTGCGAGCGACTTTCAACCCAAGCCAACCTACTTCACGATTGTACCAACAACGAAAAAGGGGTGTGTGATGTGCTGGCGCGCAGTTTATGTATAAACCCCGCGTTGTAATTTAAAAATACGTATGTAATATAAACAATATGCTTAGAATGTATTAAAAGCAATTCAGTTTATTCTGTTAGCTTAATATAATCTTTAATGTACGCGTTTGTTAATTAATCATCCTCCCCCGTTTGTCGAATGGTTGCGCCCAGCGGGCAAACATTGATTTAACTGTTCCCTGAGAGGGTTGCATGATAACACACTAAACCATGTTTACTGTCAAGGGTAGCTAACAACTTTAGATATCACGAAAGAGAAACTTTACTCTGTGTTAATACTGTAAGAAAGTATGTCATGCTTAATATAAACATGGTTTATTACGGAAAATAAAGTTTAATGGGGATTTAAGAGTTAAGGTCCTGATGTGTTTATCTCAGATACAGTATGTATTTTAAAACAAGTCAGATATTGATGATAGTCATTAAAATCCTAATAAAAATGATAAATCGTCAAGGGCACACAAAGACAAATTGCCGAGGGAAAATGTTTTTTCTTTGAAAGATTATAAATCCAAATCAGTGTTCCATAACTTAATTCTATATATAAGCACTGTTCATATAAGCACTGTTCACTGAAGTCTTGCAAGTAGTGTACACATAAGTATGCATACTTTATGTCAGTACATGTGTTCTTTTGGAATTAACCCCATGACCTTATGCCATGCTCTAGGGGTGTGTGATGTGCTGGCGCGCAGTTTATGTATAAACCCCGCGTTGTAATTTAAAAATACGTATGTAATATAAACAATATGCTTAGAATGTATTAAAAGCAATTCAGTTTATTCTGTTAGCTTAATATAATCTTTAATGTACGCGTTTGTTAATTAATCATCCTCCCCCGTTTGTCGAATGGTTGCGCCCAGCGGGCAAACATTGATTTAACTGTTCCCTGAGAGGGTTGCATGATAACACACTAAACCATGTTTACTGTCAAGGGTAGCTAACAACTTTAGATATCACGAAAGAGAAACTTTACTCTGTGTTAATACTGTAAGAAAGTATGTCATGCTTAATATAAACATGGTTTATTACGGAAAATAAAGTTTAATGGGGATTTAAGAGTTAAGGTCCTGATGTGTTTATCTCAGATACAGTATGTATTTTAAAACAAGTCAGATATTGATGATAGTCATTAAAATCCTAATAAAAATGATAAATCGTCAAGGGCACACAAAGACAAATTGCCGAGGGAAAATGTTTTTTTCTTTGAAAGATTATAAATCCAAATCAGTGTTCCATAACTTAATTCTATATATAAGCACTGTTCATTTTTCAGAAGTCTTGCAAGTAGTGTACGCATAAGTATGCATACTTTATGTCAGTACATGTGTTCTTTTGGAATTAACCCCATGACCTTATGCCATGCTCTGCCAATACATATAATAAGTTGTAAGCATACGCTTCTTTCTTTTTTTGACTTTCTTATAATCAATATCAACCTGTGCTCTATAAAACAAAACAGAAAACAACCAATTTTTCCAAAACTACATTAAGGAACATTATAAATGTGCATGGTCTATCTAAAGTCCTCGCTGAAACAAAACTCCAGTCTTGATTTTCAGAGCAAACATGTCAACCCTCTCAAAGCCAGACTCCAAAGCCAAAGCACTACAACAATTCCCTTGTCTTTTCATGAGGAATCTAAATGGATCTGTTCAGATCTAAATTTAAAACATCTAAATTACAAAAGGACACTCTGGAACATGCGGAAGCTTCTGGTATAACTAATATCTGAGTGTAAATAAACTGCTATAATTAAAAGTGCTTAAAGCAACAGAACATAAAACAATGGAAACATAATACATTTTATGTGCAGTATATGATCAACACCCTGTCCGAGATACAATTATGACCTCAATGGTCCCACTCAGAGCTGCGTACTATCAACAGAAACACCCAGTGAGCTTGTTTACTCATACATGAACTCTGTCACAGAAGTCTTTTGTCATCTCCCAGCATCCTCTCTTATGGATGATGTCACCACAAGGGGTGGTGCTCCAACATGGCTGTGTTGGGCAACAGCATTACGGATCAGAATCTAAGTATCTGTGTGAGTGATTTCATGATGTGTGTTTAGTGAACTATATCATGTTTCACATGCATTAGCATGAATTTTTCATGTCATAATGTGTGGTCAAACATGTGCTTCTCCTATCTGCTCTATCTGTTGTGGGTGTGTGCACATGTGATGGAGTGTGTTGTTGTGTTAAGTGATATTCTAGTGACTGACCTTCCTGTAATCATGACAGCGAGTTGCTGAACCAGTCTGATTCAGTGACTGGCCTCTTTATCACAAGTGGCTTTACAGATCACAGCTGAGAAGGCCTTTTTGATTCAGTTTCAAATGCTGAATTTAAACAAATAGAATACAGAACTGTAATTTACATTTGAATTTAAAGATGTAGTTTTAAAAAGGAATGCAATTCTAATTATTTCACATAACTACTCTAGTTTTTACAGTGAACATGAAATCAATCTACAGTCTTAAAAAATAAGTCCTTTATTGGCGTCTATGGTTCCATGAAGAATCTTTAACATCCATTGAATGTTTTCATTGCACAAAAGGTTCTTCATAATGAAAAAATGTTCTTCCATCTAAGAAAAAAAATGTTTTTTTAAGAGCTGTTCAATGGAAGTTTCTTTTATGTTTTTCTGACTTATATAATACTAGTTTATATTATACTAGTTTTATACTGCAAGTATACTCGTAATTTTTCTTTAAGTGAACTTTACATCATACTTTAAGTATACTACTATGTCCCTATTTAGGTATTACTTTGTACTTTGTTACATGAATATCTGAACATACAAAACATCTAAAGAACAGGGTATCTGCTTGTAAACAAAAACATTTTATTCTAGCTTCATGCATTCTTTTTTTAAACACTTGAATGTGGATAAGTTTCATAAATAAAAAATAAAGAAATAAACAACATTTTGAACAAAAAGCTGAAAAAAGACTATGAATTGGATTCAGAATGATAATCAAAACGTAGATAAAGTCGATCAACACCCCAAAGCTTGACAGTCATTATTACCTCTTCATTGGTCGACATTTTATTCC
>NW_015505438.1:613520-619600 GCF_001515645.1 Sinocyclocheilus grahami | reverse complement strand
GTTTAAAATAAGTATACTAATAGCACACTTGAATAAACTTCTTTTTCATAAGGGTTTCCTTGACTGACGATATGAATAATGTTTACTAATAGCTCTTTTCTCTATATAACACCCACTTTTAATGATAATGGATCAAATCAAGTCCTATATTTTTAGTTGAATATCCTGGAAGAGGTCAAATATGTTGCAAATGGCAATGTTTTCATTAATATATTTCATTATGAATAACCGATAAACGTGATATCATACACACAACATGTGAGGTAGAAACATTAGATGATATTAATAAACAATGATGGTAGTAATTAAATGGTAAAAATGGGGTAAAAAAAAAACTAAAATGCTCTAATTTACCTCAAAGTCATAATATGATTATATATTCAAACATGATTATATATTCAAAAATGTGCAGGATATTTTTGTGGCACTTTACCGATATTTTTGCCATAGAAAAACCATTTTGCGTTCCTCAAAGAATTTTTTCTTAGTGTAAAAACACTTTATTGATCTAAAGAACCCCTTTCTACTATAAATTACCTTTCTGTGGAATGAAAAAATTCCTAGGATGTTAAAGGTCCTTCATGGAACCATAGATGACAATAACAATTTTTTTTATTTCTAAGCAATATGGCAACATTTGAAAATGTTTTGTTCATATTTTCAATCAATCTGACACTACTGAACTTAGTTTAGAGGAATACGTCTAATAAAAATGCATTCTACATATCAAGTCAAGTCAAGTCACCTTTATTTATATAGCGCTTTTAACAATACAGATTGTGACAAAGCAACTGAACAGCATTAATTAGGAAAATAGTGTCAATAATGCAAAATGACAATAGTAAACACTAATTTTTCAGTTAAAGACAGTTCATCATTGAATCAGAGAATAATTCAAAATTAAATACAGTTTCAACTTATGAATTAAAATGAATTAAAATGCTGATGGCTATTCTGTTGGAGACACAACCTCTCTAAACCAGATTGCCTTGAATTTATAATTCATAAAACCCTTAGATGTGTGGAATAGAAGCAAGAATGCAAAAGTGTACTGGGACCTTTTGTGCAGCACAGGTGCATCAAGTGTGAACTCAGCAGAGCACAAAAGCCTGTTTCTGTGGCCTGGATTGGGTCTGTCACTGAGACGAAAGGGTACGAGAGCTGCTCTATCCCTCGGCACATCCACGTTAGGTGTGAGGAAAGGTGAGAAAAAAAACAAGGGTGCAATAAAATCTGGCATATGGACCTAATTAGCACCTACAGAAAAAGCATGTCAGAAGAGCAGCATAAAATTGCATAAAAGCACTCTGGAGTGAAGATGCAGCTCAGAATGAAGACTAAAAAAAATTGTGATCCAGTGGCCTAGCGGGCATGTTTTGATTCAGCTGTCTTGCACATACTAATTAGAAAAGATTAACAGGCTGTTGAGTTCACGCAGTGGAGATGAAGTACAGTGTGGTGGCTTTGCAGTTATCTCTAGTTTCCTAAAGCCCTTATTTCATTTTAATCAGAAAATTGGCACGCTTCTCACCACAATCAACATGGAAAAAATGTTCAAAAGTCCATCAGAGGAGGCAAAAAAATATACCAAAGAATCTAAATGATCTGTTATTTTCATCAGTTTAACTTAGTAGTGTGCATAACCTAGATGGATATTATGCAAACACTTTTGTTTTGTAGTAGCCCAGGTGAGTTTTAACCCTGTAAAGCCTACTGTGCCATATTTGATGTGCAAATGTTATCATCATGATCAAAACTTTGCTGAAAAACCCGCTCTACACAATCTACTACATGCCTTCTGTCATCTGATGTCTTTTTCAGCAAGTAAAAAGTCCATTTAGTAACTGTGAAATTAAAATAATTGTAAAAATGTCCCCCCTCAGATCAGGTTCATGTGTTTTTTGCTGTGTAAGAGAACAACTTTTATATTTTAGTAATATTTCAAGATGAACACACTTTACTGAAGCAACTTAGGATTACTTAATTATCCATACTCCATTAAAAAAATGTTAAAGTGTTATTAAAATAAGGCTTTTGAGGAATGATTATTGGGATTATTTGTTAACTGACATTTATATGCATTTTATGTCTGCTATACTGTTATACAGGTCCTGTTAAGTTATATTGAGCTTGGGTTTCATCCTAATTTTTGGCCATATAAATATCAGCAACTGCACCAGTTTGGGCCACTTAATAAAATTGAGGTGTACTCAAGCTCCATATTCTCATCATATGAGCAAAAATATAAACACTATGACACTTAACAAAAACATATATGCAAACTTTTTTTTAAGAATTTGTCAAAAGGTTCCACAAACCGTTCAAAAAAAAAACAAACAAAAAAAACACTAATTTTTGACTATTATGTAACAAGTCAGGCTTTACAGAGGAGGCTGATAGCATAAAGGCTCCTTTGATTGTAAACCGACCAATCAGAATGCACATGCAACAACATTGCTTCTTAAAAAAGGCATTATAAATAAAAGCCCACCCTCTGGATATCACACATGATTATATGTCAAAGGTCAGTAATAATGTTTCATCCTGCACAGCACTGGCTTGAAGTTTAAGACTGGTATTGCTGCTGAAATATGCATTGACACGAAGTATGAAGGGTGTGCCCTCTAGATTACAGTGCCTGCAGCTATGCTTGAATTAATAATACATCTCAAAAGTAGCTCGACCGGGACAGAAATAACCAAGATGAATGAATGAATAAATAAATAAGTCCACATAAAGTGCATCCATTTGAGTCGATGTCCAGTTCCTGCAGGAGAACATGTCAGCTGGAACACAGAGGATCTGACATGTCTCTAAACGTCATCATATTAAGCATACTTTAGATTTATGTACAGCATGTGAAGCTGTCTTAACTTACGGTTTAGGTTACCATCATTATGAATAAAAGTAAAGCTGAATGGGCTTGAATCTCTACACTCAGCCGGTAAGAACTGTTCATGTAATACCACTTGTAAACACAAGAGGGGCACTTTTCACATGAGTGACTAGATCTCATTCATTTGATAAGTGATGTGTAACTTCACAAAACCAGATTGATTTACAGAACTTGATTTGCACAAAAAAATCTGTCAAAATCATATTATAGTATGTGTCACTCTAGTTCTCTGCAGTACTTTTTTAACTCTAAAACCTAAAAAAAAAAATATATATATATATATATATATATATGCTTGTGCTGTAATCTATATAGATATATATTTTATAGTTCTATAAAATATTGCAAAAAATGAATAAATACATGTATATATATATTGCATCCTTTAACAAAACTCATGATCACTTAACTGGAATATTGTGATAAAAGAAAACTAGACTAATAAGGTTTCCATCTTTAAAACTGTGAGCTTATTTTTTTTTTATCCAATATATTCAAATATGAAATGATTTAAAAATGTACTGAATAGTAGGAATGACCCATATCTCATCTGACTGAAAAATCATTAATTATTTAACAAATGTTTTAAAAGCCAAATATCTGAACAAATATCTTGTCAATAACTGCTGAAGAGCAGTGAGATTTGTATTCGCACAGACCCTAACGATTCAATAATAAACAAAGCTTTCTGAAATTTGTTTAGACCCCTTATGCGCCTGCCTGTGATGACAATAATTGATTAGTTCATACACAGCAAGACTATAAGACAGTCCTCCGTGGCTGGACAGAAAGCAATGGATGGATGAAGGTCACTCTGTCCACCTCCTTTATGTTTCTCCCTTTGGGTCAGAGCATAAATCAGAGCTCTCAAATGCCAGCTTCAGTCTAAATCAGCAGACGTATTAAAAGGCCAACCCAGCTATTGTGTCCAGGCAGAGATGATACAGGTCACATCTGTACTATTATGTCAGCTTCAGTGGTTCAAGTTGTTCTAACATTCATGATGCAAGACTTCTTTACATGCATTATGTATGAAAATAAATGTTGTCTATTGATGTAACGAGAGGAACAAGAGACAAAATATGAATAGGCAGTTCTGTAGTTGACCTAATTTAAAAAGTATGTGAAATTAAAATATTTTCTCCTGTTCGTTATTAATTTTTCCTTTATGCAGCATTGGTTGAGCCTTAAATTGACATTATGAGACATTCTGAAACATTAAGTTAACAGCTTAGGTTTCATCATCACATTAAATCAATGCAACTGGAAAAACTAACATTTAAAAAAATACACACTTCACCTTTGATATTTCAATGAATTGAAATATGAAATACTGCGTAATTCCTATGCATTTTTAAACTTTGCATAGGAATTAATGGGAATTATGCTAATATCTATAGAGCAGTTAAATAATGAAGACACCCAAGAGAGATGCACAACACAAACAACTACATTACACCTCTGTCTGGTCTATAACATGAAAAAGTTGACCAATCAGAGGTCGACATCAATGAGTCTGCAGGAACTAATCAGCAGCCCCCTGGGCAGACACACACAAACCAGCAGAACAAAACACAACAGAACTATAGGGTCGTAACCCTGGACATATAAATGAACCCACAAGGTCTGTTATTTCAAGCTACACGTTCTAAGTCAACTTGCCAGATGTATTAAACCATCAAACCCTTCCTGGCTCTGCTCATTGAATAGAGATTGAGTAAAATGTCACATGAAGGACACAAAGGTCGATTGTGTTGAATGCTTATTGAAGGCTTAGACCTTAAGTCAAAGGCAAGATTTCCATGTTTGTATGATTATGATAATGTCAAAATGACCTATATATTTTGTCCTAGTATTACGGAAAACTTTTAATCTGAAAGAGATATCGACTAAATACACAGTGAAGACTTGCACTAAAATTATGTGGTTTTAAAAACAAGATGTTTCTGCAAGGGCTCTGGTGCTGTGACCCTTTATGTGGACCCTGTGGCCCTGTTGTTCATCATGTAAGGTCTGTGACACAACAAATGGAAATGCTCTTGGGTGAAAAACAATTGTGCTGAAATAATAGCATGATGAATACGTCTAAGCTGCAAGAATGTCAAAAGAATAAAAAGCATTTGGGTCAGATTTATTTCAATCCAGAGTTTACAGATCCAGAGTGAAGGTGGATGGTTATATAAAAACTAAATTATGGCTATTTTCGGTGCAAGAAACATTGACTGGCATTATAAGTATAGCCAAGGGAACCATAATGCTATGAAAGGGTGGAATATGTCCGCTATAAAGTTTTCAATGAAAAAAATAAATGAAAAATCAGATGACATGATTAGGTGAATTCCAAAAAGCATTAAAAAGAAACAAACTGAATGGAAACATGAAATACCTGCCACGACGGTGTTAAACTGCGTACAGATGCGCGCCGTAACTCTGCGAGGTACATATATTGTGGTTCGCTGGTCCAGTAATTGTTCTCCCTGGAGTAGCTGGAGAGGAACAACTCTGAGGCGTACTGGTCCCTATAATAGAACATGCAGATTAGCACACATGCTAGCTAAAGCCTAACCTGGATGACTGCAGCTATCAATTCAGTTTACTTCCATTCATTTAGTTCATTGATTGATTGGAGATTGTTAAAGCAATTATGGCTGCCATGACAAGAAAAAGTGATGTTAAAACAATAGCCTTTACAGTAAAAAAATAGTAGAGAAACAATCACAGCTGCTTCAATCCAAACGTATCAAAACCATCCTGATGTCATTTGTTCTGTATAGATAGATGACAGACAGACAGACAGATATAGATAGATAGATAGATAGATAGATAGATAGATAGATAGATAGATAGATAGGCGACAGACAGACAGACAGACAGACAGACAGACAGACAGATAGATAGATAGATAGATAGATAGATAGATAGATAGATAGATAAATAGATAGATGACAGACAGACAAACAGAAGGACGGACAGACAGACAGACAGCTAGACAGCTAGATAGATAGACAGTTAGACAGCTAGATAGATAGCTAGACAGCTAGATAGATAGATAAGCGACAGACAGATAGACAGCTAGATAAATAGCTAGACAGCTAGACAGACAGATAGATAGATAGATAGATAGATAGATAGATAGATAGATAGATAGATAGATAGATAGATAGATAGATAGATAGATAGATAG
>NW_015505438.1:589243-613218 GCF_001515645.1 Sinocyclocheilus grahami | reverse complement strand
AAAATAGAGAAAGTTTTCTGTGTAGGGTGGTTGTATAGAGAGAGAGAGAGAGAGTGTGTGTGTGTGTGTGTGTGAGAGAGAGAGAGAGAGATAGAGAGAGAGAGAGACAGAGACAGAGACAGACAGACAGACAGATAGACAGATAGATAGATAGATAGATAGATAGATAGATAGATAGATAGATAGATAGATAGATAGATAGATAGATAGATAGATAGATAGATAGATAGATGACAGACAGACAAACAGAAGGACGGACAGACAGACAGACAGCTAGACAGCTAGATAGATAGATAGACAGATAGCTAGACAGCTAGACAGAGACAGAGACAGAGACAGAGACAGACAGACTGACAGATAGACAGATAGATAGATAGATAGATAGATAGATAGATAGATAGATAGATAGATAAATATCGCTCAGTTGTTGATAATTTCAGAAGGACCGTGTCTCTTTCCAAAGCTCATATAATCTCCCACACACAGCGTGGTGGCAGTGCGTGGCGTGATGTATGTGGGCTCTGGCCTGAGGCATTGCCGTCCAGGGCCTCGTTAGTAAAACCGCAGAGTTCAGTCCATCAATCCAGAGGCAAACGAGCCGCTGCTTCCAGACAGACTCATTTGACACTGGACCACCGCAGATAACCCGGGTGGTCAGGCAAACATAAACACACTCACACACTCCTGTACTGTATGTTGCCACACATGTGAACACAAAAAAAGACTTCTGACTGACACACCTGATGTCAAAGATCACAGAAAACACAGTATGTAAAGAGAGAGACACACGTATGGGTGTTCGATGAGGGCCATAGGCCTTGTCTAGCAGCAGTCAGTCTCCTGGCCCCGGGCAGCAGATCTGAGACACAGGGGACCGTTGCCACAAGCTGTGCAGACGCACCGAGAGCCCGGTCTGCTGTAATAGGATGTGACAGCAAAAGTGGAGATACAGGCTGGAGCTGCCCCGCTGAGAGGGGTGTAGGGGGCTGGTTAGCAGTGCTAGCAGTCACACAATCCATCTCTTATAATGGAAGAAACAGAATAGACAGGACAAAACAGCCCACAACACAAACTGTCATCCCAAAAGAGACAGAAGGAGTGGAGAGAAAAACACACGGCTAGGAAGAATGGCCTCTTCACACCACAGATGACTCAAGCGGAGATTCATGAAAGTGTCTGGCATTTTATTATCGGTGGCCAATAGCAAAGAGATAGATGATAAAATGGTTTTTATATGGCATTTTATATTAACTGAGAACATAAACAATGGATAATCATGCATCTTCTGTAAAGCTGCTTTGAAACAATATGTATTGTAAAATAAAATGCTACATAAATAAATGTGAATTGTATTGAATTAACACTTGACCAACACAAATTGTCACAATACTTTTTGTCATTATTTTGAACAGCATTGTTTTTATCACTTTAAACCTAACAAACATGTTTTTGCAAACTATTTGTAGAAAAGGGTGCTTGTGCTCTCTTTCTTCAAAATAAAAGTCACTTGGTTTGATATTTTGTAATTTAATGCTTTGCAATGTATAAGTTTGTATCTAATTTTTTTTGTGGTAGCAGTGTGTGTATATAAGTTTGTGTGTGTTTGTTCTAGTTATTATCAAGGTTCAAAAGAGTTGCTGCTTAATATTTCTGAAGAATCCATGATACCATTCAAAACTTTAGGATGAGACAGACAAAAAAAATTATCTTTCATTTTATCATTTATAATGCGATAAAATATTTCTGTTTCGTGACAAATAAACGTTGTTCTTTATTCATCAAATAATCCTGAAAAAAATGTATGAAGATTTCCTCAAAATTAACTATTTAACCATTTACAGTAATAATTTATAATAACTAAGCAACAAATAAGCACATTAGAATGATTTCTGAAGGATCATGTCACACTGAAGACTGAAGTATAATATATTCATATGGATTTAAAATATATTTAAATAGAAAAAAGTTATTTGAAATTGTAAGAATTTCAATTGTAATAATATTTCTATAACATTTCTATTTCTATAGATAGATAGATAGATACATAGAACATTAGATTTTATTGTATCTATCTAAAATATTTTATATGCACCAGAAATTATGTAATATTAAACTAAATATATGTAATACGCAAATGGCTGCAATATAACAAAGAGTGAAAAATGTAAGGGGGTCTGAATACTTTCTGTACCCACTGTATAAGTACATTTCAATAGAAATTTATATTTATATAAATTAATATTTGTATTCAATATTGTTATTGAATTATTTTCTATAAAATATTGAAAAAAGTATAATTTATATAATGTATATATTATATGACATTCACAATCACACCCATACACCATAAAGATGAAGGCAGAAAGAGATCATGAGAACAAACATCACATAATCATCAGATACAAATATACAGACCATACATTTCAAACGAGGATTTCCTAAGGACAAAACTTAACCCTTATTTGACCTCTTGTCTTGAGAGAGAGAGTAAAAGACAGGAGTAGATTGTGTGACAGGAAATAGAAACACTGAAGGTGACAGATCCCTCAACCTCAAAAATCCATCCCAGAACTCATTGGTGGCAGTCTGTGATAAATACACAGTGCTGTCTCGCTAGGAGAGCGACGTGTGTATTTTTGTATTGCCGGATGCCAGCAGAGCTGCGTGTGAGAGGGGATTTTGAGTTGGCAATGTCACGGCCAGACATCAATCTCAAACTGACAGCGGAGATCAGACTCTGATGTGACACCTCCCTATTCAACTGACCCGCAGGGCTCACCCGAGCCTCATCTGCTCTGACTCATGAAAAACACACACACACACACACACACACACACACACACACACACACACACACACACACACACACACACACACTCAAAACAGACGGCAGGGCAGACAGTCATAGTATGATAGAAAAACACCTCCAAGGTCCTGATTCAATAAGCCTACCACTGAAACACGGTGCTGATGATGGTGTTGTGGCATTGTGCCACAATGATGTAAAACATAATGTCAGTGATGCTTTATGCTTCATATAACATAACCCTGACTAAGTGCTTCAATTCTGTGAAGCAATACAGGGCCGTTTACAAGCGCATGATCACAAAACAACAACTTTTGTCAGCCAGAAAGACCGTATGAGTGCTACTGTGAGGATCATGGATTCCACAGGAAGTACTGGTTAGGCAGGAAAAGGTTAGCAAAAGATATCTGTAAGCCGACCATAGCAACTACCTTTGCAGCGTAGTTAACATGGTGAATAAATACTGTAAAAAATGTATGACTCATTATTATTAGATATATTGTTAGTTAATGCATTAACTAACATTAACTAATGGGACCTTATTGTAAAGTGTCACGGTTTAGGACTTTATACCTTAATATATTTTCATTCTTGTCATTTACATTTAGTTGCTTTTATCCATAGCAACGTACAGGTACACATTTTATCTGTTCATGCAGCTGGTAATTGAATCTATGACATTGGCACAGCTATTTTATTTGTCATAACTGCTACTTTAAAGGGGTCATATGATGCCCATTTTCCACAAGTTGATATGATTCTTTAGGGTCTTAATGAAAAGTCTGTAACATAGTTTGGTTAAAATTTCTCAATGGTAGTGTAAAAAGCACCTTTTTCCCCTGTCAAATACAGCTCTTTCCAAATCAAGCCGTTTTGTAGCTTTTTCCTTTAAATGTTAATGAGCTCTGCTGCCCCCGCCCCTCTCTTCCGAGCTGCTCTCAGAGAGACTGTTTACTTTAGCCGCATTCATCGTGAAACTTGCTAATTAGCACATTATTAGGAAAGGCGATTTGCAAAGATTCATTAAAAAACATTATACTCACTTCTTCTGTAGATGTGGCTAGATCACGAATGATTCACGTGAACATAGACGCATTTAGGCAGATCGGGGGAGCATTCCCTTCAGAAACAAATTAAATCCACTGCGAGTTCAGCGGTTTAGATGTCAGGAGTAAATGACGACTGCTATGTTCATTATTACATCCAACAACAGAACACCTCAATCGCTTAGGAGTCATTCTTGTCTACATCTGCTCCGGCGGTGAAACAATGGCGGACTGATGACAGTCACTCAGGGCGGGTCTAAGGTAAGACACCAGTCCAGTCTGTGCTGAAACTCTACTGTCAATCAAACTATAGTGGGAGGGGCCTGTCTGTGTGAGGTCACACAGACAGGCATCTGAGATCGGCTCGATTTGAGAAAGGGGAAAACATTTAACGAGATTTAAAAATTTTTTTTTTAAAAACTTGTAAAAGTGCATGTAGCATCCTATGACCCCTTTAAATCTCACAATGTGACTATTTCTTATATTAAACTTTCTCACAATTACCTGTTTTATTTTTTTATTATGAGGCAGAAACAGGCTTCTTAGATTACAGTTTACAGCCAATTTCATATTGCACACAAAAATTGCACACGTCTCAAAATAGTCACAAGGACTGCTATGTTCATTATTACATCCAACAACAGAACACCTCAATCGCTTAGGAGTCATTCTTGTCTACATCTGCTCCGGCGGTGAAACAATGGCGGACTGATGACAGTCACTCAGGGCGGGTCTAAGGTAAGACACCAGTACATTTGGTGCTAAAACGCTACTGTCAATCAAACTATAGTGGGAGGGGCCTGTCTGTGTGAGGTCACACAGACAGGCATCTGAGATCGGCTCGATTTGAGAAAGGGGAAAACATTTAACGAGATTTAAAATTTTTTTTTTTAAAAACTTGTAAAAGTGCATGTAGCATCCTATGACCCCTTTAAATCTCACAATGTGACTTTATTTCTTATATTAAACTTTCTCACAATTACCTGTTTTATTTTTTTATTATGAGGCAGAAACAGGCTTCTTAGATTACAGTTTACAGCCAATTTCATATTGCACACAAAAATTGCACACGTCTCAAAATAGTCACAAGATTTGTCAATGTTTGCAAGGACTATTCAAATAATTGAAAGACACTACACATATTTCAGCTGATGTAGTCAACATTTTCTTTGCAGAGCATCATAAACAGGCTCCGTGGTGCAATTATTTTGAGCAGAAAATAGTTTTTTCCATGGCGATCTGTTATTGTGGTATGAATTATTTCAGATAAACCTGCCACTAAATAGCACTAAATAAATGGTTGGCCACTTTGCATATTAAACAGACTATTTTTGTCCAGAAAAAGATGATATTATTACAATTTGTTTTCTATTTGAATATATTTTCAAATTAATTCATGTGACGTCAAAGCTGAATGTTCAGCATCATTACACAGTCTTCTGTGTCACATGATCCTTCGAAAAACATTCTAATATGCTGATCTGATATGCCGCTTTTCATTATTATCAATGTTGAAAACAGTTATGCTGCTTAATACTTTTGTGGAAACTGTGATTTCAGGATTTTTTGATGAATAAAAATGTCAAGAGAACAACATTTATTTAAATCTCAGTGACCGTCTTCACTGCCACTGATCAATTTAATGCATCTTTGTGGTGTAAAAGTATTAATTATTTAAAAGAAAAAATAAATAAATCTTACTGATTCCAAACAGCTGTGTACACTTTCAAAGTTCTTCATGAGTGACATAAATTATGAGAATCTTTCACAGATTTCTCAAGTGTTTCCAGTATCTACACACATAAAAATGCTTCAATCACATTATACACATTGGGGTGCATAAATCAATGTAAGAGGACAGATGTCAGCATAACTCTGCTCCCTATCTGAATTTTAATCCCTGATTGTTAACGCATGAGCAGACCCACAGACTAAAGGGATTCACATGCCAGACCTGTCAAAATAATACAAGCTTTCCTATTTTTTCCCTCTTGAAGCCCAGTGCAATAACTGACAAGAAAGCCTCCACATGCTTTTAAGGGATATCTGAAGTCGGCCGTCACACAGACTTACATATAACTTTTTATGCACAAAGGAAGCCATATCACATTCTCTTCTAGGCATTTACAGAGCTCAGACATTAAAGGGGTCATCGGATGCCCATTTTCCACAAGTTGATATGATTCTTTATAGGGTCTTCATGAAAAGTCTGTAACATAGTTTGGTTAAAATTTCTCAATGGTAGTGTAAAAAACGCCATTTTCCCCTGTCAAATACAGCTCTTTTCAGATCAAGCCGTTTTTGTAGCATTTTCCTTTAAATGTTAATGAGCTCTGCTGACCCCGCCCTTCTCTTCCTAGCCACTCTCTGAGGGACTGTTTACTTTAGCCGCATTCCTCGTGAAACTTGCTAATTAGCACATTATTAGGAAAGGCGATTTGCAAAGATTCATTAAAAAACCTTATGCTCACTTCTTCTGTAGGTGAAGCTGGATCACGAACGATTCGCGCGAACATAGACGCATATATGTAGATCGGGGCGCATTCCCTTCAAAAACAAACGTAATCCATTGCGAGTTCAGCGGTTTAGATGTCAGGAGTAAATGACGACTGCTATGTTCATTATTACATCCAACAACAGAACACCTCAATCGCTTAGGAGTCATTCTTGTGTACATCTGCTCCGGCGGTGAAACAATGGCGGACTGATGACAGCTCACTCAGGGCGGGTCTATGTGGGAGGGACCTGTTTTTGTGACATCACACAGACAGGCATCTGAGATCGGCTCGATTTGAGAAAGGGGTAAAAAATTTTGTATATTAAAAAAAAAACACTGGGTGGATTTTTATCACTATAGGGTGGTTGTGTACACACTGCCAACACACATTTCATTCCAAACAACTTGTAAAAGTGCATGTAGCATCCGATGACCCCTTTAAGAACGCAGTAAAAGAGGAAAAATGAATTTCTCAGGTGATACCACGAAGGCACGTGTTTGTCCTTGAAATATACATCCAAAGCACAGTAAGCTGCTGAGAAAGCCAGTCATCTTCCGCCGGCACTGCAGTGCACCTGGGCAGTGGTTCACAGCCAAATGCCAGTCATGAATATCGGTGCCAACTTCAACCAGACTCCCCTGTGTCATTCCTCAATGCAACTTGCCAACATTTCCAGCAACGTTTGCCCAGAGAGGGCCGTTTGATTGACAGTGCGGAGGACTCAAGTACTGCAAATAGTCTTCACTCATTTCATTTTGCGAGATTGGATATCATTCATCATTTGTGCCATCTGCCGTGAGAAAGTGTTGTGTCATCTCCGCATGTATTCGCCGTGGTCTGACCCATAAGGTGATTATGTAATGATGGCCCGCAGTGTTCTCAGTACAGCGGTTCAGAAAAGAGTAATTATGGGCATTGTGTCCGTACTGCGAGCGTGTCCCGTTTCCCTCCACCATCTGTCTGCAGTTAATTACATCTGCTTTTCTCTGTGATCAAGACGAGAGCGGTGGGGGTGTTGAGAGAGCTGGAAAACATGAGGGAAGATACCAAGGGAGGATCCCATCTACTAAACTGATGTCATATTGGGTAGTCATAAACAAACAATTGAGTATCAGTTGTGGTGGTCAGTTTGAATCCAGCTTGCAGCATCACTTTACAGTACTTACAGTACAGTATAAAGTACACTTTTAAATTTGGTTCACAAAACCTGTTTGAATGATTCGTTCACAAGCAGCTCTCAGGTTAATGACTCACTTAATCAAGAATACTTCGGACTGACTCATAGTACAGTATACAGTAATACAGTAACGTGCTGAATATACATCTGATTCATGAACAAATTGATATTCTGAATCAAATTTAAACAGTCATTTTTAATTCATCAGTTCATTCGGTTCACAAAACCAGATGTCTGAATGAATTCTTTGCAGTTCTCAGGTACTACTCACTTAAGAATTGGCTCAAGTGATTCTCGAATTTGCTGACTCATTGAATAAAGAATATTTTTCAGATTGACTTACAGTACAGTATAAAGTATCTGATAAATGTCTGATTCATGAAAATGTTTTTTATTGTCATTTTTAATTTGTTTAATTCGGTTCACAACACCTGTTTGACTGTTTTGTTATCAAGCAGGGTGAACAACTCAGTCACTTGTGGAGTTGTTCAAGTGATTCTTGAATTCACTGACTCATTGAATCTAGAATCTATTTTGAACTTAATCTGTTAACGGCACCCCCCAAAAAAAAGACATTGAACCAACTCTTTCTGACATACTCAATTCATAATTAATGACTTATGTACATATGGAGCCTTGATAAATAATAATCAGCAGACTAAAGACCACAGAAGAATGCAAAAATATCAGTCAGGTTTTTATTAAATTTATGATATTTGTTTAATAAACTAATATATTTTTATTAAATTATTAAATGTGCTGGTTTAACAAAACTTTGAAAAAGACTAGTAGGCTTTATTACTAAGTGTCAGAAGGGAAAAAATAAGTTAAAACTAACTGATTATTATGTCTACATTCACAATAAACCTGTAGAACGTTACTAAGATTAAATTACACGAGACCTTGTCCTGACAGACATCGGACTGAATCACAGTTTAAATATCACAGGAGATCTCCAGAAGAGGGAAGGACAGAGCACAGGGAAGAACGGAGGAAAGATAGAAGGCTCAGGGAGGATTAGAGGACAGAAGATGATGAGGAGAGGGGCCAGAGGAGGCCATGGGAAGAGAGATAATGACCCTCTCATTTAAAGGGGTCATATGATGCGATTTCAATTTTTCCTTTCTCTTTGGAGTGTTACAAGCTCTTGGTGCATAAAGAAGATCTGTAAAGTTGCAAAGACTAAAGTCTCAAATCCAAAGAGATATTCTTTATAAAAGTTAAGAGTCAACCACGCCTACCTAAAACAGCTCGTTCTAACACGCCCCCATATGTCTATGTCACGATGTGGGAAGGTTTGCATAACGCTGCCCAAATGTTCACGCAAAGAAAGAAGGCGTAACTTTTATTCTCGCTGTATTGTTGTTGCCGCAGCCACCATGTCGTGAGGGCTGTGTGTTTCGTTGTGAAAGCGAAACTACTTTGTTTGGCCTTCCAAAAGAGTACACAATTATGTGTATTTGTGTATTTACAACACTGTTCCAGAACAGTTCAACCCAAATATTCAGATGTGTGCAGCACATTTTATGGAGGACGAGGACTGTTTCCTGAACCAGTAGCCTACAATGCTTCTGTGCACAAAGGCTGTTTCTATAAAGTGGGGCAATTCCAACTTTGCAAGGACAGTCTGGCGCTTCTGACTCACAGCCTGTAAGTATGTTTTCATATTTAAAGAATTTGCCACTGACGATTCAAACGCGAGTTTTGAGCAGTGTAGAGTAGTGCTTGTTTTTTGTCATTTCTCCGATCACAAATGCAGACATGGTTTTATGTTTACGCAGCGCAATACGCAACGCAATGCGTAAAAAACGCATTGTTGGTGTTGTCTCATCGCGCCGGGACATGCCATCACAGTATGGTAAGGGGCGTAACATTTCCGTCACACTCTTGAGGTATTCAGCCAATCACAACGCACTGGATAGCCGGCCAATCAGAGCACACCTCACTTTTCAGAACGATGAGCTTTGTAAAAATCGACGCGTTTCAGAAAGGCAAGGCATAGAGGAGCAACAATAATGTACATTATGTAGAAATTAAAGTGTTTTTTGAACCTTAAACCGCATAAACACATTGCATTACACCAAATACACCAAATAATGTTCTTTTTAGCAACATCATATGACCCCTTTAAAGTTTTAATCCCTCAGTTTCCTCTGCTCTTTGTTTGGTCTCACTTATGTTTGCGTTGCGGTTCTTGAGGCTATGTATTTACCCTTGGGATTTCTCCTGGATTATTAAAAGTGACTTTCTGAGCATATTTTGCTGATTATTGCTGATTGACGTTCATGATATGTGGTCACAGTTTCATTTGCTGATTGAACATCACTAGCGGGATGCACATTTCCAGGAATGCATGCGCTAACCTGCCTTTGAAATGAATGGGAAAGCTAATAGATACATTTCTCCAGTTATTATAGAACACCTGATCATAACAGCTGGAAGGAAGAGCCTGCAGTCCACAGGGTTCATAGGTCAGATGCATTCGGCCCTGTCTGCTGCTGTTTGCTGCAGCGTCGAGCTACTCGGTGGGAAGACGCTGACACGGTGACGCACTTAAATCTCTTTAATCTTTCCCATAAAACACAGGAGAATGTCACATCCCCTACATGAATCTATTAAACAAGCCCGTCCTCCACAAGTAATGTGACATCTTTCTGGAAACTTCAAATGACATTCCAGCATGCAGAATATGATTGATTGAATATATAGATATGAAAAACACCTTATTAAATACTAATCAGCAGAGCACAGGAGATCACATAAATGTGACTCACCATCACTGTGTGTGTGTGTGTGTGTGGCCAAATGTGAAACCTTTACTTGTGCCATTTAAATATACAAAGGTTAAAGGGCACCGCATGAATGTCACGGTAACAGGAGTTACACTATAGGCTGTTAATGAGCAAATTCCCAAAACTAATTTTTGCACCCTTGAACAACTCTGTGAGGAGATATGTATAAATAAATGGTAAATAAATATGTACAAATTATAAAAAAAATATTAAATTATAATCTATTTCATATATATATATATATATATATATATATACTAATATAATACTACATCATATTTCTATTTCTATTATGTAATACATATTTTTAATGAAACTATATATATATAATTTATGTACTAAAATATAATTTATATACATATATTACATTATTATAATACAAATTATATACAGTATATGAATATACTATATAATGTACATATTAAGAAGGACTTTAATTCAAACAAGCATTTGATTCTGCGAAAAATTTCTAACGTAAGGTTAGTCATGAATATCTTTCTCCTTTCTACTTTAAAATTTCATGTTAAGCTAAATATTTTACTTCATACTTTTGATTTTGGGATGAAATATGGTCAGGACACGTTCTTGAGAGGAGAATCAGTTTGCCACTACAACACTAAGCATAAGCATATACATCTAAATAAATGCATACTCATACTTCCCAGAGGAATATTGCAAAAGTCCACTGGCATCCACCTGGAAGGAAGAAATCGTGTGGTTGTCTTGTTTCAGCAATTCATTTCAAGGTCAAAATCATTTTCAAAATCTTGCTTGAAACAAACCATGACCTCACTGTGCACTTCACCCTATTTAACATTCATTATATAATGACATTCATTATTTACAAGCTCATCAAAATTTAAGTAATGAAAACATGTTTAAGCTTGTCTGTTCCAAATGGGTTGGCTTTACTGGATACTGGCTGCTCACAGAACCACAGTGTCCTGACACATATTGACGCCTGCGGACAAGCTCAGCATCCTAAAAACGGGACACATGATTGCTGTCCTGCAGGCTTCAAACATTTCAACCTAGGGAGGAATGTCAGCAAAGATCAGCCATTCTGTTCAACACGGACATGCAACTAATGCAAATTACTTTAGTTTTTTTTAGACCTTTAAATGTAGATGAACTAATGCTAAAAATCATCATCCGTAATGTCATGTAGCCATTTCACCGGGTTATTCGGGATCAATGCAAAGTCTCAATCGGCTCTAGGTTAATTTGCATTTTGCAGATGTTGCGATATTTTCCAATGCTTAAAAAAATAACAGTCTATTTTGGTGTACCACTACACCTTTGGGATTTTAAACCTCCTTGAACCACATTCTCAATAACCTTTCAGGCATTTTGACAGTAGAAAACACAACATCTCAGACAACCACCCAAAATTGGAGGCAATCAGACTTGACAACCATGGATAAGAGCAGCATCAATATTTAGCTAAATGTCTCTTTTTGAGTTGCACAGATAAAAAGAAAGGCATACAAGTTTGAAATGACATGATGTCATCTCAACAAGCACAACAACCAAAAATTGGCCACTTTTGCCATCTGATTTTACCCAGACTTGACAACTATGGACAAGAGCAGCATTAACATTTAGCTAAACTTCTCTTTTTGTGTTCCACAGGTTAAAAAAAAAGTAATGCAGATTTGAAATAACATGAGGATGAGTAAATGATGACAGAATTGTCATATTTTTTTGCTTTTAATAAGCAACTAGGTGAGCATAACACAACACATCCTACTGAAAAAACTCCATCTAAAGAAGACATTTGGAAAATGCAACATCTCAAAAAGGACAACAACCCCAAATTGGCCGGTTTTGTCATCTGATTTTACCCAGACTTGAAAACTATGGATAAAAGCAGCATCAACATTTAGCTAAGCTTTTCCTTTTATAATATACAGATAAGAGACGGTTTTGTCATCTCAGACAACCACCCAAAATTGGAGGCAATCAGACTTGACAACCATGGATAAGAGCAGCATCGATATTTAGCTAAATGTCTCTTTTTGAGTTGCACAGATAAAAAGAAAGGCATACAAGTTTGAAATGACATGATGTCATCTCAACAAGCACAACAACCAAAAATTGGCCACTTTTGCCATCTGATTTTACCCAGACTTGAAAACTATGGATAAAAGCAGCATCAACATTTAGCTAAGCTTTTCCTTTTATAATACACAGATAAGAGGAAAAAAGTCATACAGGTTTGAAACAGCATGATGACAAAAGTTTAATATTTTTTGCCTTTAAGCAACTCGGTGAGCATAAACAACATATCCTACTGAATAAACTCCATCTAAAGCTATTTAAGGCATTTTCACAGTATACATGGGAAATAGGCCTACAACATCTCAACAAGGACAACAACCAACAATTGGCCTGTTTTGTCATCTGATTTTGCCCAGACTTGACAACTACGGACAAGAGCAACATTTAGCTAAACTTCTCTTTTTGTGTTCCACAGATAAAAAAATCATTCAAGATGATATGAGGATGAGTATAAGATGGCATAATTGCCATATTTTTTGCCTTTAAGCAACTAAGTGAGCATAACACAACACATCCTACTGAATAAACTCCATCTAAAGATGGCATTTTGACAGTATACATGGAAAACACAACACCTCAAACAGGGCAACAACCCCAAATTGGCTGGTTTTGTCATCTGATTTTACCTAGATTTGACAATTATGAGAAGAGGACAAGAATGGTGTACCACTATTTAATTTGAACACCATTTGTGGCATTTCACAAAGGTCATTTACCAAAAAAGAAAAGTCCTTTATTTCAAAATATGCCACTGTCAATCAAATATCTATGAATATGATAGGCAGAGATGGATAGCAATGGTTATGTGGCTCTATTATGCAGATGAACAACTCTCTGGAGACATAACGATCTATTGGACCTCTGGGAATAAACAGTGTTGGATGAGTTAAGCTGGCCTACTACTACATCCCAGTCGTAGATCTACACATCCAAATTGATCAATCAATATGGAAGCATTAATCTGGCCAAGTGATGTCGTAATACATCCAGAACAGACTGATTAGAAAATGAAATACGTCCTCCCACTTGCCTTGAGCTGGGAGATTCACAGCGTTTGGGATGGGAGGGAAAATGCCTCTGCTTAAACCCCCACACAAACATGTCTTACACATTAATGGAAACAAACAGAATTACTGGTGACACAGTTAGGCTGTGCTATTAAATTATTGACTCTGTAATTACAGTCCTTTAAAAGCAAAGTGAAAAGTGCCAGGAAAGTAGGCTAGAAGTGTAATGTGAAAACATAAATTTTGCTCTTTATTTCATTTTTAATGACAGTTTTGCAGCGCTAGGATCTTGTATGTAGGACTCCAAAGCAAATAAAAGCAAATGAATGTCTGTCGCTGGGTGGTCAGAGTGGATTTATCGCTTGTCAACACTTGCTGTTTTCTCCTCTAAGGTCACAAAGACACAGTGGCTTGTGAAAGAGGCACCAAACATATCTTTCCCATGATCCTTAGCAATTCTGAGCCGACACCCCACATAAAAAAAGAAAAAAAGAAACTGTCAATTATGAACAGACATACTGTACACTGAGTCTCCAAAGCTGTAAACACAACATTTAAAGTAACAGTTCACTCAAAAAGTAAAATGCACATAACTTTAGGCTTGGCATCTATTATGCAACATGCTAAATCAACTTATGTATATATTAAAACTGTTGCAATAATTACTGATGGATATTTGAATGTAAGCAAATGAGATAAGAACTACGATTTGCCACTTGCTATTACTAGTAAAAGCCATTAAAACTTAGTATCTGTTTTATTTTAATAAATGTGACCCTGGAGCACAAAACCAGTCTTAAGTCAGGGTATATTTGTAGCAATAGCCAAAAATACATTGTATGGGTCAAAATGATTGATTTTTCTTTTATGCCAAAAATCATTAGGATATTAAGTAAAGATCATGTTCCATGAAGATATTTAGAAAATGTCCTACTGTAAATATATTAAAACTTAATTTTTGATTAGTAATATGCATTGCTAAGAACTTCATTTGGACAACTTTAAAGGTGATTTTCTCAATATTTACATTTTTTTTGCACCCTCAGATTCCAGATATTCAAATAGTTGTATCTCAGCCAAATATTGTCCTAACAAACCATACATCAATGGAAAGCTTATTTATTCAGCTTTCAGATGATGTATAAATGTCAATTTCGAAAAATTTACCCTTATGACTGGTTTTGTGGTCCAGGGTCACAAATGTGCATATCTAAATTAGTTTAGCCAACTCTAGCATATAGAACACTTCAGAGCTAACAGACATTGACCAAAAACCACAAAACTCTAACTTTGAGGTCTGTAATTGTCATAAAAATCCAAATATAAGCAAAATAAATAAAAATTAAAAAATGGTTCAAAATATCAAATATATTAAATTTTATAATATACATAATATTATGATTTAACATTAGATTACAGCATATTTAAAATTAAAATGAAAGTCATGTTTAAAAAAAACTTAGAATGAATAGATAAACAAACAAACAAATAATTAAATCATGCAAATATTAAATTAAAATTAAGACATTTATTTCAAAGCAGCAAATAATTTGACAAAACTTGACAAAGCTATGATATGACTTCAGAAGATTTGAAATAAAGCACTCATACTTTTATTTTTATCTTTTTTTGTGGCTTGGCAGTCTCAGAGCACTCTCATCTTATGAACAAAAGCAGCATCAAAATTTAGCTAAACTTCTCATACAGGTCTGAAAAAACATGTGGGTGAGTGAATGATGACAGAATTTTTATTTTTGGGGTAAACTGTGCTTTTAAACAAGGTGAGTGCAACACAACACCAACAAACCATACATCAATGGAAAGCTTATTTATTCAGCTTTCAGATGATGTATAAATGTCAATTTCGAAAAATTGACCCTTATGACTGGTTTTGTGGTCCAGGGTCACAAATGTGCATATCTAAATTAGTTTAGCCAACTCTAGCATATAGAACACTTCAGAGCTAACAGACATTGACCAAAAACCACAAAACTCTAACTTTGAGGTCTGTAATTGTCATAAAAATCCAAATATAAGCAAAATAAATAAAAATTAAAAAATGGTTCAAAATATCAAATATATTAAATTTTATAATATACATAATAAAATACATAAATTATGATTTAACATTAGATTACAGCATATTTAAAATTAAAATGAAAGTCATGTTTAAAAAAAACTTAGAATGAATAGATAAACAAACAAACAAATAATTAAATCATGCAAATATTAAATTAAAATTAAGACATTTATTTCAAAGCAGCAAATAATTTGACAAAACTTGACAAAGCTATGATATGACTTCAGAAGATTTGAAATAAAGCACTCATACTTTTATTTTTATCTTTTTTTGTGGCTTGGCAGTCTCAGAGCACTCTCATCTTATGAACAAAAGCAGCATCAAAATTTAGCTAAACTTCTCATACAGGTCTGAAAAAAACATGTGGGTGAGTGAATGATGACAGAATTTTTATTTTTGGGGTAAACTGTGCTTTTAAACAAGGTGAGTGCAACACAACACCCTACAGAATAAACTCCATCTAGAGCTGTCAGTCTGGTTTCTAACAAGTAGAAGTGTCATCAAGACGTCTGCCTCAGAGTTATTTGTTATTAATCTAGAGGTTTCTCTCTCTGACTCTTTGTCTTCCCACTCTCTGTGGCCACATGTTGTGACAGCGAGCTGCCGGCGCTCAACACATCTAAACACCCCTGCTTGCCAAGAAACACTCACACAAAGATGATTCCAACAAAACACCAAAGCAGTGCGTTACAAAGAGAAAGAAAAATTGTTAAAGAAGTTAAGTTCCTCTCCTGCTCTCCTGAGGAGAGGAGAGGGGTCTCTCTACCTTTCCCTCCGCCCAGCAGAAGCAGATGTTGCTGGAGGTGCTGAGGATATCCGTAATGAAGCCCGAAATTCCCAGACGCATGGTGATGGCTCAAGAGGGACAGATGGACGGACGGAATGAAAGAGTTGAAGATGAGAGAAGAGGGGAGGAGAGGTTTGGGTCCCTGGATGTTGTCAGAGTGGATAGTGAGGCGTGAGTGGGAGAGACGAGGAGAATGAGAGAGAATGAGAGAAAGAGAGAGAGAAGGTTGTTGCCTCCACTCTCTAGCGCAGGACCCGTGTGCTCCGTACACACACACACACACACACACACACACAAACACAACAGGTGCAGCCCCGAACCGGCCAGCCAATGGCAACTGTCCTCCCCCTCCTCACACACACACAAACAGAGTCATGAGCCTTGATTCTAGCTGACATGCTCTCTCACACACATAAACATGCATCCAATAACACAGTCAGTCCTCAGCACGCTGTAGGGTGTCTCTGTGTAAATCTTCCTCAGCATGTGGATGCGACATACAGGATATAGAGCACACGCAGTGCTCCTTCTAACAAACACATGCTCTCAGAAACAAAGTTGTAAAAAAAAATATACAAAGCAATCGAGTGACATTTATTCAGCATGATTTTCTTTTAAAAACCTAATCCCAAATATTCATTTCTGAAAAGTTTTTTTTTTGTCCTATATAATGAAGGCAGTGGTTGTTTGGTTGTTCAAAATAACTTCTTTTGTGTTCCAAAGGAATAAAATGTCAAACAGGTTTGTAACGACATAATGATGAGATGTATGTTCACACACATTAACGTTCAAACATTTGGGGACGGTAAGGTTTTTGAATATGCTCAGAAAACCTGCATTTATTTGATCAAAAATAATTGTAAATATTTTCACAGTTTAAATTTGTTTTGTATTCGAGAATATTTTCAAATGTATTCCCGTGACAAAACTGAATTTTCAACATCATTACTCGAGGCTTCAGTGTCACATGATCCTTCAGAAATCATTCTAATATGCTGAAAAAACATGTGGGTGAGTGAATGATGACAGAATTTTTATTTTTGGGGTAAACTGTGCTTTTAAACAAGGTGAGTGCAACACAACACCCTACAGAATAAACTCCATCTAGAGCTGTCAGTCTGGTTTCTAACAAGTAGAAGTGTCATCAAGACGTCTGCCTCAGAGTTATTTGTTATTAATCTAGAGGTTTCTCTCTCTGACTCTTTGTCTTCCCACTCTCTGTGGCCACATGTTGTGACAGCGAGCTGCCGGCGCTCAACACATCTAAACACCCCTGCTTGCCAAGAAACACTCACACAAAGATGATTCCAACAAAACACCAAAGCAGTGCGTTACAAAGAGAAAGAAAAATTGTTAAAGAAGTTAAGTTCCTCTCCTGCTCTCCTGAGGAGAGGAGAGGGGTCGCTCTACCTTTCCCTCCGCCCAGCAGAAGCAGATGTTGCTGGAGGTGCTGAGGATATCCGTAATGAAGCCCGAAATTCCCAGACGCATGGTGACGGCTCAAGAGGGACAGATGGACGGACGGAATGAAAGAGTTGAAGATGAGAGAAGAGGGGAGGAGAGGTTTGGGTCCCTGGATGTTGTCAGAGTGGATAGTGAGGCGTGAGTGGGAGAGACGAGGAGAATGAGAGAGAATGAGAGAAAGAGAGAGAGAAGGTTGTTGCCTCCACTCTCTAGCGCAGGACCCGTGTGCTCCGTACACACACACACACACACACACACACACACACACACACACACAAACACAACAGGTGCAGCCCCGAACCGGCCAGCCAATGGCAACTGTCCTCCCCCTCCTCACACACACACACAAACAGAGTCATGAGCCTTGATTCTAGCTGACATGCTCTCTCACACACATAAACATGCATCCAATAACACAGTCAGTCCTCAGCACGCTGTAGGGTGTCTCTGTGTAAATCTTCCTCAGCATGTGGATGCGACATACAGGATATAGAGCACACGCAGTGCTCCTTCTAACAAACACATGCTCTCAGAAACAAAGTTGTAAAAAAAAATATACAAAGCAATCGAGTGACATTTATTCAGCATGATTTTCTTTTAAAAACCTAATCCCAAATATTCATTTCTGAAAAGTTTTTTTTTTGTCCTATATAATGAAGGCAGTGGTTGTTTGGTTGTTCAAAATAACTTCTTTTGTGTTCCAAAGGAATAAAATGTCAAACAGGTTTGTAACGACATAATGATGAGATGTATGTTCACACACATTAACGTTCAAACATTTGGGGACGGTAAGGTTTTTGAATATGCTCAGAAAACCTGCATTTATTTGATCAAAAATAATTGTAAATATTTTCACAGTTTAAATTTGTTTTGTATTCGAGAATATTTTCAAATGTATTCCCGTGACAAAACTGAATTTTCAACATCATTACTCGAGGCTTCAGTGTCACATGATCCTTCAGAAATCATTCTAATATGCTGATTTGCTGCTCAAATATGTCTTATGTTGAAAATTGATGTGCTCTTTAATATTTTTGCGGAAACTATGATACGTTTTTTCAACATTCATACAAACTTCAAAGGAAAATCAGTTTAAACAAAAATATTTTGTAACAATGAAAGAAAAACAAAAACTCTACTGTCACTTTTGATCAATTTAATGCATCCTTGCTGAATAAAAGAATAAAATTTTTTTTTAAATCATACCGATTTCAAATTTTTCAATTGGCGTGCACAGTGATCAGCCTTTTTCAGTTGACACATTCGCTTGCTTGAATTATTTTAACTTTTAATAACAGTTTAACAATTGTGCAGTGAAATGAAGACGGCAGAGCTCACATGATCCATATCCTGTCAGATACTGAAGTCAAGCATCTGCAAGATGGAGAAGTTCATGTTCCTGTGAGTGATGTCATTTTTGAATGATGTAGGATGCATACATCTGGCCATCATGATGCTTGATAAACTATGCCAGAAACTGTCAACGTTCTGGAAAAGTTTGATTCATGCATTAATCATTAATAATAATGTGATGCGTTACTACTGCAATGTATAATCAAACATTTTCCCTGTAGGATTTTCACTTTTAGTGGCAACAAAATAGATTCCATCAACATTACTTTTTTGTTTTTTCCCCTTATTTTTGTGACTAGACTTTCAAAGGAATTGGTCCGTTGCATGTGATAAAGCAGGTAAAAATCCCTTAGACCAGTGGTTCTTAACCTTTTACTGTCTTGATGTTTTTTTTTTTAGCATTTTAATTTAGATGAGTAAAATATTTTTTCCTGGTTGAAACCCGCTGGCTTAGACTTGAGGAATCATCCAAGTCACATAGAGACCAGAATTGTGGACTATTGTGACTTGGGACAATAAGCAACCACATATAGAAATATACTAAGAAAATGCTTCAAATGCCTTAGCAACCATATTGCAACACACTGGCTCCCGCTCACAAAACAACATTTTTTTTTTTTTTTTGCAGAGTTAAGCACCACTCATATTTTCTTCATAAATGCAAATATCTAGTGTTTGCCTGCTGCTTGTTTTCCAGTCAGTGTCAGAGTGACAGGACTGAACCGCTCCGAGAAGGGTTTGCATTTGTCTCACGGGACTCAGCGTGGGTTAACTGACCCCTATGTGACATTTCCACTCAGAAAACTGAAACAAACCCTACATTCATGTCAAATGTCACATCGCTCAAGCCTCGAGTTACATTTGCTTAACTTTTACATCTACTGAATGTAGTATGGAGAAAAACGATAGGTTAAAAATATCTGAAGCCTGAAAGCAGGATCCTAAGCTGAAACCATTCACTACATGAGATGCTTTGTAAAGTAGTTGTCACGACACTCAGTGGGCGTCCTTTTCTATCTGTCAGCTTTTATACATGGATAAACTATACCGATCACAATTCAGTATGCAAAAAAAAAAAAGATCAGTCGCAATTCATTGTGCAAATATTTTTTTATGTAAATAGGCACTTTAAAAAAAATCAGTTTTCTCCAGAATTCTGAGCACCAGGTAATAAGGCTTTTTACCCTAAAAATGCATGTTGAGATGCTTGCTTGTGCTTTGTACAATTTCATAGTGCTATGTTATTTTTGAATCCATAAGAATGTCCATTAATCCACCAAAAAAAAAACGTTAGATTTGAGTCTGTATGTAAAGTGGTGTCAAGCTTGTGATATAATTGACTAAAAATAATAAATATATTTAAAAAGTAATAATTAATAATAATTTATGCATTTAGCAGATGCTTTTATCCAAAGCGACTTACAGTGCATTCATGCTATACATTTTTTACCAGTATACATGTGTTCCCTGGGAATTGAACCCATGACCTTTTACGCTGCTAACGCAATGCTCTACCACTGAGCCACAGGAACAAAAATGCAATCTGTATTTCACACACACACACACACACACACACACACACACACTATATCACCCATTTAAATCTCTTAATGAACTGCTCAACTGTGAAGATGCATTTCTCCAGTTATTAATATTTTCATTTTTTTATTTATTTAACGTATAACACTATACTTTTGTGTTGTATTACCTTGGCTATAAATGACAGAAAACTAGTTAAAGCAGCTGTGTGAGTATATCTAACACAGCAGCTGAGGGAGTGATGGCAAATTTGACATCGTTCTCTTTTCTGACCAACATCTAACATAATTGATCTCTCATAATTTTTTTTTCATTTGGCAAATGAAAACACAAAAATGTGTAGATTCCATTCGCCACAAATGAAATTTACCCAAATATGACGACTTCTGCTTCTGAGAACCCTGGAAATGTGAAAAAGAGTCCACAGATTTCATTCAGTAAAACATTAAATATGCTTTGCATTATGGGTAAGACTGAATATTTCAAACATCAAAAAAGGGCAAGAAATTCAATGAATGCTAACCAAAAATAAAATCAGCTTTGTATTTTCATGACGTCATTGTTCATTCCAAATGAAATACAGCAGTCCATTAGGACACAGGATTCCATCTCATATAAAACCAACAGCGATCTGGCGGGAAAACAGCATTTGTCTTTCTGCTCCATGGAGACTCGTTTGAGCTCATTATCATAAATAGATCAAATAAAAAAAATCTGGATCGATGCTATAAATAGAGACCAAAAATAACCACATCAGCACTTCTGCGAGGTGTGACTCTCGGCATCAAGCCATCTTTTATTTTCCTTTGCGCTCACCTGCCCACTAAACACACACACACACACAGACTGACACACACACACACACATACACACGCACACACACACACACACCTATAAATAGAGACCAAAAATAACCACATCAGCATTTCTGAAGTGTGACTCTCGGCAACAAGACATCTTTTATTTTTATTTTCGCTCACCTTCCCACTAAACACAAACACACACACACACACACAGACTGACACAAACACACACACTTACTCATGAGATTTCCAGAGTCTTCGAGGGGGAGGAAGGAATTCTCGTTTGTTGAGCGGCACGATGCCAACAGCCGCCTGCATCACGGTAAAAAACTTCTTGTACTTCATCTTGGACGGCCGTTCATGAGAAACAACAACCACGACACGCTCCTCTACAACTGTGGCTCTGTGGACCTTGTCCAAACATGTCTTTTGTCTTAAAAAAAGGAAAAAGACATTAATTTAGAGATTTGTGTGGCTGTTGTCCTTATGTAATTCAGGGAAGACCTTTATAACATTAGACAAATGAAAACGGAGCAGAGGGATAATTGTGTTACTAAGCCCGTGGAGATAATGCAGACTCTCCATTCTCTTTAATCCGTAACTGCGGCTCAAAATGTCCTTACGTGCATTTAACACTGACCCCACAAGAAAACACACAGCCTCTCTTCTTGTTCCGGCTCTTATGGTATTCAAATGAACAGCCATGGACAGGATGGATAGGGATGGACATGATTACAAGCGCAGCTCTACCAGGCCTAGTTAAACCCAAATGAGTGAAGGCGCATGTACGCACAGTCTCGGCTGCAAACACGTGTAACATGAAGTGAAAAAAAGCGTAGAATGAGTAATCATTTGTCAGGGTTGTAGGCACTGAGCCAGCATGAGCTTTGGAAATGAAATTACTCGATGGCGGTCTGTGCGGACGGATTATGCTTGCATTGGTTACAAGCACAAAGTGGGATTTCACTGTCAAAGAGCTCGAGGTGAGACAGGGGGGGGGGTGAAATTCCACAAATTAAATCTATGAATAGGTCTGTTTTGGCCGCACAGATGCATCGCAATGAGCCGTTGGCAATGAAAGGATTTGAAAGCATTTTCTCACGCACATAAAAACCCATAAAAGCTTATGATGTTGCAGAAGTAATAGGCTATATGATTTAATAACCATAAGACGTTATCCTCTATGCGTGTATGACTGCATTAGCTGCTAGAGACTATGGCGTGCAGCTCTGACCTGTGTAATTGCTCAATATTATTAGTTATACTTGCTAAGGCTAAATATTATATGCTCATACAGTATAATATCTACATATATATTCTTCTCATACTGGATTAGTAGTTTTTCAGAAACCCACACATTTGGACATTTGGTGCAATGGATGAATGACATCTAAAGGGATAGTTTAGCCAAAAATAGGAATTCTGTCATGATTTATTCAGCCTGATATCCTTCAAAGACTTTGTCTCCTGGGAATAAAAAAAAGATATTTTGAGAAATGTCTTGATGTTTTGTGCATACAGTGGAAGTCATTGGGCTTCAGTATTGTTTGATTTACAGTGTTCTTCGAAATATATTTTGTGCTCCAAAGAAAAAATAAAGTCATATTGATTTGGAACAACATCAGGCTGAGAAAATGATAACAGAATTTTAAATGTTGTATTGCTTTAAGTAAAAAGATGTGGTATTGCAGTACTGTTTGCAGTACTTTGAAAATTCACAAGCATTGAAAATTTTGGGGTCAGTAAAAATGTTTTGTCTTTTTTTTATTACAATTTTTTATTCAACAAGGACGCATTGACCAAAGGTGACAGAAAATACATAATGCTACAAAAAACTTTCTGTTTCAAATAACTGTCTACTGGGGAAAAATGGTTTATTTTCATTCTTTATTTTCATTTCATTATTTTATTATATTCATATTAGAATAATTTCTGTAGGATTGTGTGACAATGAAGACTGGAGTAATGATGCTGAAAATTCAGCCTGGCATCACAGGAATAATTATTTTAAATCATAACAATATTTCAGAATATTATTGTATTGTTGGTCAAATAAAAGCAGGCTTAAAGGGGTCATATGATTTTGCTAAAAAGAACATTATTTTGTGTATATGGTGTAATGAAATGTGTTTATGCGGTTTAAGGTTAAAAAACACATTATTTCCCACATACTGTACATTATTGTTTCTCCTCTATGCCCCGCCTTTCTGAAACGCTCGATTTTTACAAAGCTCGTCGTTCTGAAAAGCAAGGTGTGCTGTGATTGGCCAGCTATCCAGTGCGTTATGATTGGCCGAATACCTCAAGCGTGAGACGGAAATGTTACGCCGCTACCGTATTGTGATGATGCCGTGTCCCGGCCGGAGCGATGATTCAAAAACATGAAAACCCATTATAAATGAGGCATTCGTTGCATCCAGAGGGGACATAAATATGGATTATAATGACTTATACTGTATTTTTACGCGTTGCGTTGCATCGCGCCACGTAAACATAAAACCATGTCTGCATTTGTGATCGGAGAAATTACAAACAACAAGCGCTACTCTACACTGCTCAAAA
>NW_015505438.1:574815-588749 GCF_001515645.1 Sinocyclocheilus grahami | reverse complement strand
TCCACGGTGAAAGCCGATCCGGTGATCCACAGCGCGAAGTTGATGTATTCCCTCAGCGACCAGCATGGATCAGCTCCAGGCATGACGAAGCAGATATCGTCCGCTTTTGGAAGGCCAAACAAAGTAGTTTCGCTTTCACAACGAAGCACACAGTGCCTTCACTACATGGCGGCGGCAACAACAATACTACAGCGAGAATAAAAGTTATGCCTTCTTTCTTTGCGTGAACATTTGGGCAGCGTTATGCAAATCTTCCCACATAGTGACGTAGGTATGTTGGGGCGTGTTAGAACGAGCCGTTTTAGGTAGGTGTGGCTGACTCTTAACTTTTATAAAGAATATCTCTTTGGATTTGAGACTTTAGTCTTTGCAACTTTACAGATCTTCTTTATGCACCAAGAGCTTGTAACACTCCAAAGAGAAAGGAATAATTGAAATCGCATCATATAACCCCTTTAATGAGCATAAGAGGAAAAAAAAAAATTAAAATTATGTAATTACAGATCTCTGCTGAATAAACTATATGATTTGAGAAGTTAATTGTGTATTCAGCACTAGTACATGGTGTAAACTAGAAACAGCGCTAGTTTAATAGTGAGAGTGAAACCCAAAAATGAATATTTTGTTGAAAAATATTTACTCACCCAAACCTGACTTTATCTTGTTCACTAGAACACAAAAGAAGATCACATGCAATGAAAGTCAATGGTGTCCAGAGTTCTTTTTGGACCCCATTGATTTTCATTGTATGGACAATACAGACTGAACAACAACACTACATTAGGATGGGTAAATGATGACAGAATTTTTGTTTTTAGGTGAACTATCGCTTTAACTTTGATCTACATATGAGTAATAGCAAACACCACTAATGGCCCAAACACATAATAAAACACTTTTTAAAAAAACAACGATTCTCCTGAAAAGAAGGTTATCGGAAACATTCAACGGCCTGAAAAGTGTTTCCAGCTTCATTCAGATCGATAACTAAACCGCATGATATGGATATACACAAGGTCAATCTCATACACAACACAAACAATATCAAGGAGAGAAAGACAGAGATGGAAAAAGGTTAGGAAGGGATAGATAGAGAGAAAGAGAGAGAGTGCGTGTGTGTGTGTGTGTGTGTGTGTTGGTGTGGGGATCATCCTCATTTGATTACAAGTCATGATCCTCTTGCTGGGAGTCAGCTGGTCTGGAGTCAGCAGTATTATGAGAGCATGGCTGTGCATTTGGCTCAGGTCTGCTCGCACATGTGCAACTCTGCTTCTGCTAAATCAATCAATGCTGAGACACTTGGAAATATTAAGCACTTGCATTTACATGCAAATATGAAGCTTAAGCATTGACCAACTAGCTCCCTCTGCGACATTACAGATGTCCTGCTGTGTAACATTGGAGACCTTCATGCATCAGAGTCATTTCTCCACATGCACGAACTTAGATTAAAGTGAACTGAAATATACAGCATGAACTCGCATTAAGATTGAGAATTTGCAGTGACAGTAGGCAATTGGAGTGTTCCATCTTGGTAATAAAATCTGCCCTTTAAACATCCAAGCGTTGACTTATGCATAGCATTTCATCACAAGAGAGCTGTTAAAAAAAAGATGCATTCATAGACCTTAATGAGGATGGACGCCATATGGAATTTTACACAGATGAAAATGAGGCTATGAGAGACTGAATTACAGTCAATGTCATGCATTGTATAAATGTAGATAACATAATTCTGTAACTCACAACTTTCAAAACGTTTTCCTGGTATATATAAATGCACTGTTGTTCAAGTTTTACGATTCAAAAATGAAAACTGCATGAGCTCACCTTTTTGAGTTATGAATGATTTTACAGTCATTTAATTTTTTTTTGTTTTTCCCACTACAATGTTTTGCACCTAAAGAAATGTACAGTAGCCTACTATTGACAAATATATAAAATTTTCAAAACATCTATAGATGAAAAAAAAATACTGTCTGGGTTTGGAATGACATGAGGTGAATAAATGAACAATTTTTGGGTGAACTATTAATACAGCTCAATCAAAAAGCAATGAAAGCGAAACAGAAATAGTGTACAGTATATGATGACAGAGCTACTGTGTGTTCCATGACGGCAGTCACAGGAGTGAACTGTATCTGTGTTGGTTCAGTGCCAGTGACAGAGGTGACCCTGTCACAACACTCTGCCTCTTTAATTAGTGTGAGCACCCTGAGGATGTGCTGATTACTCCTTTCATTACGACCGCTAAGAGCTGAATAGCAAATGGGTGACAATTATCCGCTTGTGTTAGTGTCAGGCTGTGAACTAATCACTGCTAAAATCAATTGATACAGCACAGATTGGTCAAAAATATGCAAAATATGCAAGTATCTGACTGCAAAATGCTTAACGTGATTTACTCAAGGGAAACGTGTTCCTGAATCAACATCTCCGCTAGTCTCATAATGACATTACGATCAGCCAATCAGATTTTTAGATTATGTTTAACGTAAGTGTTAGGTCCAGAGAGTGAGTTTTAGCTGATTAGCATGGGGTAGTTAGTTTCTACATGGTAAATGCAGCCAAAAACAGAATTTTTCTTCATTGACGGCAATTCAGAAATCACATTTTTGCAAAAAACTAAAAATATACACTATAAGTCTGAGGTCAGTAAGACTTTTTTCCAGCAAGGATGCAATAAATTGATTAAAAGTGGCAGCAAAGATATTTATAATGTTACAAAATATTTCTATTTCAAATAAATGCTGTTCTTTTGAGCTGTCTATTCATCTAAGAATCCTGGGGGGGGGAATGTTGCTTTATCTTTTCAATAATAAGAAATGTTTCTTGAGCCCCAAATCAGCAAATTCAGAATGATTTCTGAAGGATCTTGTGACACTGAAGACTGGAGTAACGATGCTTAAAATTCTATGTTGCATCACAGAAATAAATTATATTTTAAAATATATTAAAATAAAAAACAGTTCATTTTAAAATTGTAATAATATTTCACAATATTGCAGTTTATACTGCTTGTTTGATCACATAAATGCAGACGTAGTGAGCATTAAAAGATTTCTGCCAAAAAAAGTTAAATTCTTGCTGACTTCAAACGTTTAAACGGAAGTGTAATTTGCTAATATTTCATATTATTATAGCAGATGTTTGCTAGTGACTGATGTTTGAAAGTTCTTGCATCATTGCAGCTCTTGCGTTATGAAAACGTACATCATGCCCAACAAACAATAAGTGAGTAGATGCTTCCCAGCAGCCTATACTGCAAAAGATGTTATTCCAGAACCAATAAAAGCTGTTGATCCAAGTACACATGGCTAAATGAACTACAGGAACTCGTTCAAGAGTTGAAGTTGTGTGGAGCACTAAACGTGAGGCACAACTTTCAGATATGTGAACGAGACAAACACATCAGCTGGCTCCTCAGCGAGGGGGAGGAGTGTCAAGGACAAAATCTCCTGGAGGAAAAAAAAAAATCTAATCGCCGCAACCTTGGGCTGCTGTTTTTGGCCAATTAATGCAGCGCTCTGGCTTTACTCCACCACAGCTTACTGTGAGCATCAGACTGTGGAAAGTGCGTAGGGGTCATTCTGATGATGAAATATGGAATTCTGAGATTGAAGGGAACAGTTTACCTCTTATAAGCGTTGCACTGGTTGGACGCCACCTCACTAAGAAGGGCATTGATTATATGAAATCAGCGTAATACAAGCTGCTTCACATGCACTTTCAGCAGAACACGTATGTAAGCACAGTCATGACTTTAAACAAGGGTTATGTGCTCACTAGCTAGCTGTAGAGGAGACCGGGGTTAGTTGTCACAAGGGAAAAGTCCTTTTTCGAGTCAGTTACACAATGTTCTTCTTCTAGCAGTGGTCTTGTATGTTATAGAGTGTGACAACTTGCCCCGATCTACCTTATATACAGTAAGAGTCAATACACATTGCATTACACATTCATTTGTTTTTATAGGCCTACATGTAAAGCACAATAAATCTGTTTTAAAGTGGCTTTGTATGTATGATAACTCTATTATAAAATCAAGGAAAGCAAATCGCTAAGCTTTGTGATCAATGACTTCAACTTGTGATAGGTAAGTTCAAATCAATACTCACACCACACAGGATTTTCATCACCTGTGCTACCAATTTATTTCTCATGTCTAAATATAATTTAAAGGGGTCATATGATGCGATTTCAAGTTTTCCTTTCTCTTTGGAGTGTTACAAGCTCTTGGTGCATAAAGAAGATCTGTAAAGTTGCAAAGACTAAAGTCTCAAATCCAAAGAGATATTCTTTATAAAAGTGAAGAGTCAACCACGCCTACCTAAAACGGCTCGTTCTAACACCCCCCCACATATCTACGTCACTATGTGGAAATATTAGCATAATGCCACCCAAATGTGCACGCAAAGAAAGAAGGCGTGGTTTCAGGAACAGCAGTAGTGTTGATGCAGCATGTCAGGGAGACGCTGTGTTTCAGTGCGAAAGCAAAAACACTTTATTTGGCCTTCCGGAAGTAGATGCAATTAGGAATCATTGGTTAAGATTTATTTACAACAGAACAGCACAACCCAGATGTTCGAATTTGTGCAACGCATTTTATGGACGACAGTTTTTTGAACCTATAGGAGTACAAGGCTGGCTGTGCACAAAGGCTATTTCTAAAAAAAAAAAAAAAAAAAAAAAAAAAAAAAAAAAAGGGTAAATTCCGACTTTGCTATGATAATCTGGCACTTCTGAATCAGCGGCTGTAAGTTTATCAGTTTTAAGTATTTTCTATTGACTGTTCAAATGCGGAGTTTTGCACAGAGCAGAGTAACACATCGTGTGTGTGTGTGTGTGTGTGAGGGGAACAGGGTCACATCACAGGAGAGTGAACTGTCTGTCAGAAATCATAGCACGTCAGCTGTCTTAACCGCGGCTTGTGTACTGCATCATCACTGTGTCTGTCACGCGACTCTGTTGCCCTTTCGGGCTTGAACTGATGGTAAAACTAACGACATTATTAACTGTCTTGATATTTACTTTGAAAGCTGAAGCTCGCGATTATGGTAAGGGGCGTTAAATTTCCGACGCGTGCTTGTGGTGTTCGACCAATCACAATGCACTGGGTCAGCTGGCCATTCAGAGCAGACTGTGCTTGTCAAAGGAGGGGGCTTTGTTGAAAACGACGTGTTTGAGAGAGACAGGGCATAGAGGACCTACAATAATGTACAGTATTTGAAAAATAACATGTTTTTTGAACATTAAAGCATGTCAACATTCTATTACACCAAATACACAAAATAATGATCTTTAAAATAGCATCATATGACCCCTTTAATATCAGAGTCACAAACAGAGGCGGACTGGCCATCTTGACATTCTGGAGAAGTCTGTTCGACGGCCGTCGGACTGGCTGGTTCATCATCAAAGAAAAAGTGTCAAATTAAGTGATGTTGACGGTCGACAAAAGGGGGCGCTAATGCAATCTATTTTTGTTTAGAATAAACCAAAACTGACGCGAAGGAGAGAGGGCTTGTGATGGCAAGCAAAAAATGTGAAGATAAAGGTGTTTGTGAAAAGCTAAAAAAAAGCGAACAGTTACATCAGGTTACCTTTGCCCGCCTCTCTCGCTATAGAGCACTTAGCCTATAGCACTATAGTAAAATCCCAGGACACCCCTAGTCCGAGCGTCCACTGCTATTTATCACTCTGCATTGTCTGACATGAATATCCCATTCATTCATAAAGAGACAGCATTCTACAACGGGTTACACGTGAGAGATACTGAGTTAGAAAAAGTAGCCTATAAGGTGATTAGTCTGATTAACATGACACACACACACGATGAAAATTACAGGCCTCTCTCATCTTTTTAAGTGGGAGAACTTGCACAATTGGTGGCTGACTAAATACTTTTTTGCCCCACTGTATATTGTGTCTCTGTACTGTCTTGTGTGTATATATTGTCTGTATATATAGTCTGCAGAAGGGGTGGACTGGCCATTTGGACGTTCTGGAGAAGTCCTGGCTGGTTCATCATCAAAGAAAAAGTGTCAAATTAAGTGATGTTGACGGTCGACAAAAGGGGGCGCTAATGCAATCTATTTTTGTTTAGAATAAACCAAAACTGACGCGAAGGAGAGAGGGCTTGTGATGGCAAGCAAAAAATGTGAAGATAAAGGTGTTTGTGAAAAGCTAAAAAAAAGCGAACAGTTACATCAGGTTACCTTTGCCCGCCTCTCTCGCTATAGAGCACTTAGCCTATAGCACTATAGTAAAATCCCAGGACACCCCTAGTCCGAGCGTCCACTGCTATTTATCACTCTGCATTGTCTGACATGAATATCCCATTCATTCATAAAGAGACAGCATTCTACAACGGGTTACACGTGAGAGATACTGAGTTAGAAAAAGTAGCCTATAAGGTGATTAGTCTGATTAACATGACACACACACACACACACACACACACACACACAGACATGAATACTCAAATTGAAGAATTCTGTAGTTTCAGGTTTCAAGATTTTATGTTTATTATTATGTCATATACATTTTTGCTTTCTGCTCTTTTTATGTAGATTTCAAGTACTTTAGTTCATATAATAATACATTTATTTTAATCCCCTGATGAAAAAACAACAACAATAGAAACCATCAATAGAATTTGTAATGGTTTTACTGGTTTTAAGGGAAATTGTAATGGACCCTATTGGTCTCTACTGGTAATTGGTTGCCTATTATTGTTGTTAAATATTATTATTGTTAAAACCACTAAATCCTAATGGAACATGTCTTTAATTGTTTAAACATTATTTAATTGTTTTAATGATTAAAAGTTGATGGTTTGTAATGTCATTTGTAGTGGAAACCATCAGAATTTCTGTGATGGTTTCTGTTGTTGTTTTTTTTCAGCAGGGTCACCATGGGTTTTGTGATGTTATTTGCCATAAATGCAATACATTGATTGCTGTAATATTGTGAGATAGTAGCGGCTGTTTGTAGTTGTGGTGGGCCTATTTGGGAGAAAATCCAGGGACGTTTTTTACTCCGTCCCTGGCCACAAATGTGATTTATTTGCAACCTGCACCCAAATATGTGCATAGTGTGTGTGCATGTGTCCTCACACCTTCATATTAGCACACTGTGTTTCACTTATCTTGAATGGAGAGCCAATACTTCTAAATGATGTATTAAACCACAGAGCTGCTATACAGTAGTCTCATGCATCTCTATTAAATATCAAAGGGCACACGCCACCCGTCATACCACCAACAGCGCTGCAAATGATGTACAGTAAATTATGCCTATGAGACTTAGATTGGAGAACATTCATGGCAGCCACAAGCCTTCGGAAATAACTACTTCAGAAGGGCCTTGGATAATGAACTTTTCAAAGGTTCATCTGATGGACACCTCAGTTCGGACTAATCACTATAAATCTGCTCAAGGTTTGCCAGATTTCAAATCACATACTTCCAGGGGGCCCAGAAACAGCTGAGCGACCGCCATTGAGATGAATGGGAATGCTAACAGACTGCTTTCTCCAGGTATTAAAGACCTTCACTAGAGACTGTCGTGAGCTGTGATTCAAAAGGCAGCAGATGGGAAAATGGAAGTCCATTTCAAGCTTTTAAGAGCACTAAAAACATCTACTGTATCTAATGAATATAATAAGTGATGGACTAATATTAAAATTAAGGCCGATTTTATAATTCTTAATCTATTCTAAATCCAAAAGCAGCCAATTTTCAAGGGAGTTTTGGCATTACAACATTGTAATGTACAGTAGGAAAAATGGACATGAACATGTTCCTGGATCAACATCTTTTGTTGATCCTGGATCAACATTACTGTCCAAAAATATAGACTGAACCCAATCCCAAACCTAATCTTACCTATAATTTATTCCTAAAATCAGTGTGAAATGATAGCTGATTAACAAGGGTGTAGAAGCACCTAACCCTGATCGTAAGCCTAACACTGATATTTCCTGAAAAGTTATCCCTCAATTCTGATTGGTTAATTGGAATGCTGTTCCAGGGACATGTTGCACTTGGTGAAATCACGCTCACCATACCAATAAACCTATCAATATTTTTATATCTACATTTTGACCAACAGATGACCAATTTCATCATTGTGTATTACACACAGACAAAATCAAATCAATAATTTTAAATGCTGTAAGTGAATTTCAGCATCATAGCTCCATAATCTAGGGTATTAATTTTGAGATTTTATTAAAGATTTAATACATATATAATTAGGAATGTACTATTAAAATTGTTGCTGATATATCACTGATACCAACAAACCAGTCAATATTTTCATGTTATCTACATTTTCAATAGATGGACATTTTATAATTCTATATTATTTCGTCTAAATAATAAAAAAAATTAAATCAATACTTTTAATATGTTCATGTTTCATGCCATCAAAATTGTCAACAAATGGCCGATTTTAATCCTATAATGTAAATAGATAAATAAATGCATAGCACATAATTTTTTTATCTTTTTAAATACTAAAAGTGAATTTGGCCATTTAAAAAAATTTAATGCACAGTATGAAAATGAATGTGTGATTTTCATTTGTCATTACATTACATTTGTCAGTGTTATAAAAATAGTGTTTAAAAAAAAAACTAATTTAAATAATCTAAATGTTAAAAAGGGGGGAATGAGCATGCAATTAAATATCAAATATCAACTGATACTGAAAAAATAAAATTAAAATATACAAAAAATATATATCTTTAATATCCACCAATAACTGATAGGGTATCAAGATTTTGTACATTCCTAAATAATGAAATATTTGTAATTAATACAGTATCAGTATCAGTTTAGTGTCTCTTTATGTCTTCAAAGTGCATAATGTACTGTTTGCATTTAAACATTTACACATTATTTTCCCGTGGCTCCAAACTAATTCGTCACACTGCATTTGCCACTCAGAAAAATCATGCATCCAGAACTGAGTGGAATATCTATATAAATGTTGCTTTATCACAATGAATTGGCCAAATTTTTGTTGGACTAGAGTTCCACTTGCCCTCAACTTCTTTGTGTCTCAGCAGATCCAGATCAATTAATAATCCTGAACTAAAATATCAAAAAGGTGTGACATAAAAAAATCCCTTTGGTATTGATGTAGGTCAACAAAACTCAGGAAATCATGCCAGACCATGTTCTCTGAGTCATGTATCATATAAACAGGCTTCAGACCCCGGAAAGCTCATTCTTATTCCATGAATCCATATTGCTTTGCGGCCTTGAGAAGTGTCTGAAGCTAATACAGGAGTGTTTATTATTGAGAGCTGCTGCTTAAGCTTTCATATATCAAGGTCAGTGCAATGTCATCTTTGATATGCTTCATGTCCGGGGGAAAAGAGGCAGAAACTACAGAGCGGCAGTTAACATGACATGTAATTTTAAAGAGCAATCTCTTGAGGATCCTTGAAAATATCTCAACATGGGCTTTTTAGGCATTTTAGTTAAAGCAGTACTATGTAACTTTTTCTGTGTTCAAAATTTGCTAAATCAAAGTTTATTTACCGCTAGAGCGCCAAAAGTTACATAGTGCTGCTTTAAGAAAGGAGAATGTTTTATCTCCTATGAACTGTATTTGTGTTGGTTTATGCAGAGCTACTTCCATGTTCAATTGCGCTGTGACCAGAGTACAAAATTAACAATTGCCAAGAGTGACTGATGACTGATCGGAATCATTTTTTAAATCAAGTAAAATGTAAAAACTGTCTACTAAACAAAAATAGTTGTCTGGCTCATCTAAATGATGCTGCAAGTGACACAACGAAACGGCTAAATAATGTCACTGTTGCAGAGACAAAATATTTTATGAAATATTATAAAATATAAAATGTTTGTTATTTAAAAAAAAATGCATCAATATATATGTAGGCCTATACGAACAGTGAATTTTCTTAATTTACCCGCCATTGAAGTGGCAAAAATCATAATTCTGGACCCTGGTAGTCACAATCAGTTAAGATTGTGAAAGAGTGATTTCAGCATTAATAAGCATAAAATAAGTTCAATAATTCATATTTACTTTCTTCTAAATGTTGGAAATGGTGAATCGAAGTAGCTTAGTAATTTGAAATGTCCTGTGGTGTGATATGATCTATCTGAAACGCCTTCTGAATTGACATTTAATGGCAAATGTTATTATTTTGCACGCATTTATTACTTTATTTGAGAGCCTATATACACTTATTTTTTACTTTCTAAAAGTTGTTAATGCCTCAGGACCAGCGAAATGAACAAAGGAAATCAAAAAGTGAATTCAAAATAGTGAAAACGGGAAATGGTGAACAGTTACAGCACTAGGCCTACACTACCCCATATGTACATATTTTTATACTAAAATCTGTTAAAATGTCGATTTCAATTTGTCAGCAACCCACATGAATTCAAAAGCTTAGTAATTTGAAATGTCCTGTGGTGTGATATGATCTATCTGAAACGCCTTCTGAATTGACATTTAATGGCAAATGTTATTATTTTGCACGCATTTATTACTTTATTTGAGAGCCTATATACACACTTATTTTTTACTTTCTAAAAGTTGTTAATGCCTCAGGACCAGCGAAATGAACAAAGGAAATCAAAAAGTGAATTCAAAATAGTGAAAACGGGAAATGGTGAACAGTTACAGCACTAGGCCTACACTACCCCATATGTACATATTTGATCATTTTATACTAAAATCTGTTAAAATGTCGATTTCAATTTGTCAGCAACCCACATGAATTCAAAATAAATTTGAACGTAAATTTGAACCTTAAAAACGTTAATGTCTATTTTGTTCCCAGTTTGTTTTTCTGAAGTCTACCAATTGGCTAATGCTATCTTGCACCATGAGGCCTGTGGAGGAATTCAATCTTTGAGCTTGACAGCGGGGTCTAGTGCTGCCATAAACCTGAAGAAAATTGAGACAAACTGCTGCATTCGCCTGAAATCAGAAAGATTAATTTCTTATCTTTGACATCGACTCCATTGCACTCATATCGTCAAAGCAGAACAAATTTTTTTGCTTCTTCTTTTGTGAGACCTTCTTAAGATATTATCACCTGACATATGAAGGAATTGAGTTATTACTTTAAGCAGCTGCACTTTTTGTACAATTCTTGCCTGGAGGGAGGGACTCAAGCCATATCTAGACCATAATAAAACAAAGACTTGAGGGTGAACTCTTTTGACTGGGACCATTTAACAAGCACCTAGCAACCAACCAGATCACCTTATTTGAGATAAAGTCTCAGTTGTGTGAAACAAAGTTACAATTACAGAACATAAAGAGACAATTGTGAGATACAGTCACATTCTGAGACTATTTCTTATCATTTTGACTATATCTTAGTTGGAGACTCTCAAAATGTGATGTATTGTGATATTAAGTCACAACTGTGAGAAATAAAGGCGGATTTAGAACATCGCAATCACAAGAAGAAAATCAAAATGATCTTTTATTTTGTTTGAGAACACGCATACATAAGCAGTCTACAGTACCGTTTGGATATTGTAGAAATCCCTTTGATAACTTTGCTTAATCGTGGGTTGCAGCAACAAAGAAATGAGATTTAGAGATTTTCAGCATAAGTTCAAACAACTTGTGCTAATTAACATTCAACAAATTAAGCAGTTTCTTTTAATGTGGAATTAATTGCAAACAGCACACATGATCTCTACACAGTACCGTTGAGTCATCTGAAGTGCATCAGGCCTTTTGTTTGATTCATGGCATTGGTGTTTACTGAGTAAAATAACAAGAAAGGACAAGACTCACCTGATTTGAAGAACAGTTCCTTTTTCTTCTTTGCAACATTAAATCCTCAATTCAAAAATAGCATTATTGCATCATCAGACAAGTGTTGTTTTGTTGCTTGACATAAGAGGTCACGTGGGTTCATTTTCCCAGGTCGCATTGTATTTTCAGCTCGAAGCTTTCATGGTATTCCTGAATGTTTACATGAGACGACATTCTTCTGAGAAACGCTCTGCTGAGGGCGATGTCTGATGTCTGTCCAGCAGCGGGGCGAGATGACAGCAAAACACGCATGAGCTCGGGGAATCTTTCAGACTTCCTTGGCTTGCTTGGAGCAAAACCACTCAATTGACATCAGAGTTCAGTGATAAATCCATGTTCCCATGGAAACTTCATGCTATTTTTGGGCCTGCGAGTCGAGCTCTATAATAGACATTTGCATATTCATGTCTGGACAAAGAGAGACAAGATGCTCGAAGCATTTATCATCAGCCGTGAGCACTGATTGAATAGCTGCTTGTATCATAATTAGGTGCCATTAGTACTGGGAATAATCAGGCATCTTAAAGGACCCTTTAACTCAAAGACAGAGTGTTCCAGTTTTCACAAAGATTTAAAAGCAGCTGGTGCAATTACTGTGAGAGACTTATCTCAAAGTAATTGGTATCAAATCTTCATATCAATGTGTAACACTGAAATCAGTGTATTATTTTGATTTATGACTTAAGAATTAAAATTGTATGCATCATATTTTATCATTTCTAATGTTACATAATTTATAACAATTTATTATTAAGCTGCTAAAATTAACCATAAACCACACAATGAAAATAAAACAACATTCTAATTTATTTCATATTATATTTACATATGCGTCAATGGACAAGTACATCAGACATCAGCATGGTGGCAGATGCGTCATTGTTTCATCGCATGCAACCCCGAATAAAGACATCAAATGTATGACCACAGTGCAATCCATCTCATATTTTAACATCTGCATGGATAGCGTGTCAAGTTAATGTTGCGATATATGGGCTATTACATTAAGATATTATATTACAGAGTTAATGACAGCTTTAACTGACGGGCGGGCTGATGCTAAATTGGGCTGGTATTTTTAAATCATCTGAGGGTGGCGGTAAAGCTCTGAGGAATATGATCAGATGTGATGCCGTTATTCACAGATAATACTTGAATACAGACTCTGGCCGGGGGCTTTTAGAGCAAAAACTTCTCCATCTGTCTGTTATAATCCCCTTCTTTTTCTGCATCTAGCCAGAAGCCCCTAGTTCAACGAGAGCCAGGCGAGCAGATAAACACAGCCTCCAAAAAACAATCTGTGTCCATTTGTCTTATTCAACTGGTTAAAGAGCCATTAAATGTGATCTCTTTAATCTGGTTTTAATCTAACCAGGTACAGGTTTACAGGGATTATGAGAGTTCTGCTGTTCTGAGTGCATTTTAAGCTTATAATTGCGTACAGGTTTGATGTAGACTAATAAATCATCTCTACAGTGCATCCGAGGTCAGCTTGTGCTGCTTGACTGATTCAGCTTGGCTGAATTTGTAGGTCTGCATGCAAAAAGAAGCATAAACCATTACAATATTGTAATCCAGAAGGTCTTTTTGAGCACTAGCTACAGTTTTAAGGTCTTACCAAAAAGATAATGAGAGTCACAAGAGAACTGGTGTGGAAAGGATCTATAACAGTGTTTGTTCTTCACATCGGTCTCATCATGAATGGATGAGATGTGACAGGTCTATATTTGATTTGAAGATGACGGACAACTCTTTGGAGAGCAGATTATGCAATGCCACGCCGTCATGAGCGTACAGCCATCGCTCCCCCGTCCAATAGTAGCGTTTCGGCCCGCTGAAAAAGGAAACATTCAGAAATGTTTGATCAAGCTGAAAACTGAACATATTGCTCTCATTATAATCACAGTTAATATTTAAAGGGGTCATATGATGCAATTTCAAGTTTTCCTTTCTCTTTGGAGTGTTACAAGCTGCTCATGAATAGATAAGATCCCTGAAGTTGCAAAGACTAAAGTCTCAAAACCAAAGAGATATTCTTTATCAAAGTTAAGACTCTGCCATGCCCCCCTAAAATGGCTCATTCTAACACGCCCCCACATATCTACCTCACT
>NW_015505438.1:574082-574329 GCF_001515645.1 Sinocyclocheilus grahami | reverse complement strand
ATTCTGACTTTGCTATGACAATCTGGCGCTTCTGAATCAGCTACTGTTTTGTTATTAGTTTAAGTATTTGCTATTGACTGTTCAAATGCGGAGTTTTGCGCATCGTGTGTGTGTGTGAGTGAGAGAGTGAGAGAGAGTGAGAGAGAGAGAGCGAGAGAGAGAGCGAGACATCACAGTGGAGTCAGCCGTCTTAGCCGTGGCTTGTGTACTGCAAACACATAGCAGCTTCATCACTGTGTCTGTCACC
>NW_015505438.1:568511-573949 GCF_001515645.1 Sinocyclocheilus grahami | reverse complement strand
TTATTAGTTTATTAGTTTAAGTATTTGCTATTGACTGTTCAAATGCGGAGTTTTGCGCATCGTGTGTGTGTGTGTGTGTGTGTGAGTGAGAGAGTGAGAGAGAGTGAGAGCGAGAGAGAGAGAGAGAGCGAGAGAGCGAGAGAGAGAGCGAGACATCACAGTGGAGTCAGCCCTCTTAGCCGTGGCTTGTGTACTGCAAACACATACCAGCTTCATCACTGTGTCTGTCACCAGACTCTGTTCCCCTTTCGGGCTCTGTCTTTACATTTATTTTGAAAGATGAAGCTCGCGATTATGGTAAGGGGTGTTACATTTCCCACGAGTGCTGTGGTGTTCGGCCAATCACAATGCACTGGGTCAGCTGGCCAATCAGAGCAGACTGCGCTTGTCGGAAGGAGGGACTTTGTAGAAAACTAAGCGTTTGAGAGAGGCGGGGCATAGAGGACCTACAATAATGTACAGTATTTGAAAAATAATGTGTTTTTTGAACATTAAAGCATGTCAACATATTCTGTTACACCAAATACACAAAATAATGATCTTTAAAAAAGCATCATATGACCCCTTTAATGCAAGAACTAGCATTTCTAAAGGCAAAAAATAATACTGGCACTTTAAGGATTTACACGTTAGCAAGAAATTGAGACTTCTAACTGTTTTATTTAAAACTGATTAAACAGTTAAGCATAACATATGAACATTAAGAACTGAGTGTTTAACCTTGTCGGTGAGGAGAGCCAAATCTGTCGGTTGGGTGTCTGTTTGTTGATAACGTATGTACCATGGTCAGAGCCCACTTTCACTGTCAGCACCCCATTCTGGTAAGAAATTTAACACACATGTGTAATCATACGAGGACTTCAGTCTGAGGCTGCAACATTAAAATGGCACCACTTACAGGAATAACAACTCGAATGGATAAAAGAGATTCTTAAATTATACTTATATATTTATAACAATTTTATAAAATAAATGAAATAAAAAAAATTTAAAAATAAATGACCAAGTCCGCTTACTTTTTCCCAACTTCTGAAAATATTTTTAAATAAAACGAATATATATATATAAAATATATATATATATATATATAGTCTAACATTCAAAATAAATTAATCAACTTTTTCACAACACTGAATGATAATGATCCTAAGTCACAACAACCCATTTAAACCACAAACTCTTACAATTAAATTGATGCCAAAATGCTACCGATTTAGAATTCATAAACAAAATGATTGTTTAATTATGTGTAACAAATGTATATGAAAGAACCTCAACAAAGATGATTTATATATGTGTGAGTGTACAGTCAGATCCGAGGCCAAGCACTGGGAACATGGCTCAATCTGTCAACCGCACCATGGCTCAGCTGTCCGAATGTTTGATCTAAAGGGACGCAGTATCATTATATCATCCTAGCTGTAGCAACAGAGTCAGGGTGCAAAACAGAATTTTCTGAATCCCATTTAAGGGGACGACTGCAGCTGTCTGTGTTTGTTGGTTGCATGTGAGGCTATAGAGAGGTGTAAAAAATGGGCCGCTCAGAGTAAGTAGCTGACAGGAAGCCTGACATTTATCCAGCCAGAGGAGAGCAAGGAGCGTGAATGACCAATCAATCTGTCAGCAGGGCCTGCTGGCCACCCAAGAGCCACTTAAATGAAACTGAAATGAGTGCATGGACTCAATCGTTCTCTGGGTTTGAGAAAGATGTTTGCTAAATAAATTAATGAATAAATACATATCTGTGCTTGTGTGTGTGTGTGTGTGAAAAACTGAACGTGGCATTATTCCAGTCTTACAATAACATGCTAAAAGATCTGAGTGTTTACAGCCTTCATAAATCCTGCAGGAGACGTGCATTTTCTCTGCATGGTGCTGCAACAAAGGCTGCTGCACAAATGGCTTTTTTTGCAGTGAACTCTTAACAGAAGTCGTGCAGGAGCACTCAACAACAATAACACTCAAACAAACCTTTTTTCCTATAAAAGAAGAAGAGAAAAGATACCATTATAAAAGTTTTAGGACTCCTTTTTCACCCTACAGAGCAACAAATTAATTGCAATGTTCCACAAAAAGGCTGGGGATATCAAGTTTAGACAAATGGGTTACATGACAGATGAAGTGTGCAACTTTAAGAAAAGATGGAAAACAGCAACTCCAAATCATGCCAAAAATATTTTAAATTAAATGCATAATTGCAATTTTTTTTCACATTTTTTAAATCTTGCCAATTCTAATTTGTTTACTTTTGTAACTGCAATGGTCTATATCAATTGATCTAAGAATAATAACTATAATACCATATATTTTAAATCAATTTCCACCTCCAAATGGCTCTACTCTACATTTTTTCTAATTAAAGATCCTGGTTCATCCAACTAAATGGTTTAGCAAACAGCCTAACACAGACCAACATTGACCCCTACTGGACATTTAGGCACAACAGATTTTTCATGAGGTCGAGATGTAAAAGCACCACAATTGCATTCAACATGTAAGGATGCGAAAACATGGGCATGTGTACTTACAGAGAAGACAACGTCATAGTCCATTCCAGTGAAGCTCTCATCTGTGAGGTCTTCCAAATACTCTGCCAATGCATCCAGCGTCTCATCTGCTAGTCTCTCATATTCTTTCTCTGTTAGATCTCTATACAAAACAATCACTGTGTAAGTTAAGAAAATAGTAGTTTCCAATCATTGCAAAATACTAGTGAATATAATGCTAATCTGTAAATAATAAATGAGAAAAATAAGTGGTTTATTATTAGTTGGTCATCTTAAACATATCTGTTTGGTTTGTATAGTACGTTTTCTGTGTTAACAACTTTGTATTGGCTGGTTATTTAAACTAATTCGATTTTTATTTGAATGTGAGCAATAAAAATAAATTATGAGGGCAGGGAACTGGAGGCTGACATTGCTGGAATTTTTTGGTATATAAACAAATTTTTTTTTAACACACTAAAAAATACAACTTAGAAAATTACAATTATTTAAACAACAATCTTACAATAAACAAACCCTCACCAACACAGTGATAGATCTTAACCGATATAAATCAATATATCTTATTGCATAATAAAAGTACAAGGAATATTGATATGGTAAATTATAATGATAATTGTAAATCACAACTGGTATGTCTTACTGCATAATTCATTTAAAATGAATATGGCAAAATAAATGTTGTGCTCTGTCAGTGATTAGTGCAAAATTAAATTTTACACTGAGAATTAGTGAACACTATTTACCTGAACTGAAATGCCTTTTCTTCTCCAAGCGGTGTGCTTGAATGGAGTTCCCTTCTCTTCAGAATCCAATCAAACCACTTGAAAATATTTAAAGAGCAGTTAATATGGGTGAAAGAAGTGAATTTAAACTTTTAGACATTTTGAGACCTGATTTAGAAAGTTTACATTTATTAATTTTTCATCCAAAGTGACTTACAGTTAAGGAATACACATAAGATGGCAATAAGAAGTGCCAATAATCAGTGTTGGGGAGTAACTAGTTACATGTAACGGAATTACGGAATTTAAATACAAAATAAAAGTAATTGTAATCAGTTACAGTTACTGAGAAAAATGTGTAATTAAATTACAGTTACTTATGAAAATGTTAAGGATTACAAAGGGGGTTACATCTGCTTTTTTTCCACACACACTTCCACATACAGACTTAATTGATTTCTTTCATAAATTGCAGTGACTGCTTTAAAATATGAAACTCCAATGTTTCAGGAGTTTAGAACATGCTTATTCGATAACTCGATAATTTCCTATATGGGTTTATGTATAGCCATGCTTAATTGTTTTTTTTAAAGATTAACTGTTTTTTTCCAAGGCATTGTTAGATTCCAGTGTTTACTGTCATAGCTATGTAAAGATTTGATTTCAAAAGCAGTATCATAGATAATAAAATATTTCTAAATTAAATATGTATTTAACCTCAGAATGATCTCAAAGTAAGTCTGATTTTGTGGTGGCTGTGCTTCAAAGGGGACACAAGTTGATCTTCCACAAGTTGATATGATTCTTTAGGGTCTTCATGAACGGTCTGCAACATACTTTGGTTAAAATTCCTCAGTGGTCGTGTAAAACAACACCCTTTTTACCTTGCTCTGTTCACAGCGACTCATTTTGGGGCATGTCCCTTTAAATGCTAATGAGCTCTGCTTACCCGCCCCTTTCTTCGTGGAAGAGCAAAGGCGATTTGTAAATAATCATAAAAAATATAAAGTGTCAGACTTACTTCTTCTGGAGGTGCAGCTGGATCACAAACACTAGGTGCTGATCTATCCTTGAGTTTTAAAGGGGTCATATAATGCGATTTGAAGTTTTCCTTTTTCTTTGGAGTGTTACAAGCTGATTGTGCATAGATAAGATCCCTGAAGTTGCAAAGACTAAAGTCTCATGTTCTTCTACATCACAAAACTACAAAACACCTACATTGCTTACAAGACATTGTCGCCACAGCTGCTGGAGTGTGGAGAAAATTATGGATTTCGTCCAACTGGCTATGGACAAAAATATGCTAATGTTGGACAGTACTTCAGCGTTTGTGGGCGGGGCCTGAGCAATATGACATCATACTGCTCAGAAAATCAAAACGGCTTGATAATTGAGACTGTTTAGGATTTTGGGGGATTAAAAAAAAAAAGGAGTGAATGGATTTTTATCATTGTAGGGTGGTTGCGTACACACACTGCTAAGATACATTTATATGCAAACACCACGTAAAAGTTAATTTTGCATCCAATGTCTTACTCTGCCTAGTTTACATGTTTAAAAATGATAAACAGTTGAAAACATTAAAAATGTAGAAAAGTAATCAAATGTAATCAGTTACATTACTTTAATAAAGTAACTGAAAAGTTACACTACTTATTACATTTTAAGTAGGGTAACTTGTAATCTGTAACCTATTACATTTCCAAAGTAACCTTCCCAACACTGCCAATAATACAAGCTTTCGGTCATCATTCAAAACAGTAGAAGCTTGAACAGAAAGAGATTAAGGATTAATGAGAGGAAAGATATAGCAAAAGTGAAAGCATAGAGAATTTTTTTATGCTTTCACTTTTCCTGTCCATGCTCTCAATGGGCCTCATTTACGAAACGAACGTACGACAGAAAATTGGGCGTACGGTCGTTTCAACGCAAAATTTGGAATTTATCAATATGGACGTGAGCGGTGGCTACGATCAAATCTCACGTCTGGTCTCAGCTCGTGTACGCAAGTTTTTGAGTTACCTGAAGTTGCGCACAGCATAGTAAATACGGTGGAGAATTGTAAATTGACAGCATTTTGTTCATTTTTATATTCCTGACCGTCAAACGAAGCTCATTAGTCGATCGTTAATCAGTAAGATTAGAATGTCTTTTTTTGGTGTTGTTTTGTACAGGGCTTTAGCTTTATATGCGCGAATAGCAGCAT
>NW_015505438.1:566029-567617 GCF_001515645.1 Sinocyclocheilus grahami | reverse complement strand
ATGAGACAGGCGCGTGAGCCCAATGCCGTTTCAGTTTTGCTTGACATTTGTATGCTGTTTATAATGAATGCCACTATAGCCTAATTTGTTTTATTTTACAGTTTAAAATATAATTTTATAACTACTTATTTTTCATTCTTGTTCTGTTCTGAATACCGTTCAATTTAAAATATTTGTTGTAGAGTGAGGGGAACTAAATAGGCTGTTTATATTTACCAGTATTTTAATATACATATAAATTACATACATTAATGTAGCCTAATTGTTTGCAATTACAAGGTTAACGGGTGTTTTTGGAGTAAAATCAATTTCTCTTTAGCGAGATTACTTCCTCTTTTTGGCCGGGTTTCGTTTCTTCGTGTCGTAAACTCTAGGGCGAGGCTTCTAAACCTGGGTGTTTTTAGGGGCGTGATATTCAAATAACGATTGTTTTCTGGCGCCACATTTATCAACATGCGATCATTCGTACGATGAGATTGGCGGCATATGAATGTTTCATAAATCACACGTGAACTCTGTCGTAAATTGATTTGTGCGCACAGATCTGCGCTCGTTTCTACGTTAGATTGATAAATGAGGCCCAATATTCCTTAATCCCTTCCTGTTCCAGTGTAGCTCAAATGTAATGTTTGATGTAAATATTCTAGCTTTTACTGAAAGGCACAAACGATCTGTGTTCGTTACCTGTGAATGTCCTCCACACCCATAGGTCCTTGTGACTGTCTGTGCTGAAGAAATACTCCTAAATCTGCCACCACATATTGACTAAAACAAACGAGTCACAAAAAAAACAGACTTTCAAATCAAGACAACTAAAACACAAACAGTTACACTAATTAAGGTAATCAAAATTGGACTACAATTCAGCGTAAAAGTCCAGAATCATGTAACTATATTGCAAGAGCGGTTTGTTTACCAGGCAGTTTTATGATAAGCACCTAAATAAAATAAAGCTAGTCAGTCTGTCCAGACCTTATATAATAGACGTGTTCTCTATAAAAAAAAAAAAACAACGAAAGACATTTAACTTTACAACAAATAAGAGTCAAAATCATAACCTGCCACGGCGCAGACTGACAATGCAATTCATGCTAAACGTTTGTTGACAACTCACTCACTTCAAGGCCACTTCTCATTGTCGACAGTCTGGAGGCTTGTTGGTGACATTTCCATGTGGAGCTCAAGCTAAGTAAATAAAGACAATGACACTTGTTAGTTAACCTTGACATAGCTTCTAAAAGGATGCAAGTTTGCGGCTAGCCAGCGTGAACGCATATGCCTCCGCTTAACAGACGGTTCTCGCGACATTTCAAAATACAAGTCCTAACAAAATAAAAGTCTGCTTTATTATCCAGGAAGATTTTCGTTAAGGCGATTTGGCTCATTTCTTTTAAAGGGGTCATATGATGCTTTTTTAAAGATCATTATTTTGTGTATTTGGTGTAACAGAATATGTTGACATGCTTTAATGTTCAAAAAACACATTATTTTTCAAATACTGTACATTATTGTAGGTCCTCTATGCCCCGCCTCGTTTTCTACAAAGTCCCTCCTTCCGACAAGCGCAGTCTGCTCTGATTGGCCAGCT
>NW_015505438.1:556821-565369 GCF_001515645.1 Sinocyclocheilus grahami | reverse complement strand
GATCTGTGTTCGTTACCTGTGAATGCCCTCCACACCCATAGGTCCTTGTGACTGTCTGTGCTGAAGAAATACTCCTAAATCTGCCACCACATATTGACTAAAACAAACGAGTCACAAAAAAAACAGACTTTCAATTCAAGACAACTAAAACACAAACAGTTACACTAATTAAGGTAATCAAAATTGGACTACAATTCAGCGTAAAAGTCCAGAATCATATAACTATATTGCAAGAGCGGTTTGTTTACCAGGCAAAGTTTTATGATAAGCACCTAAATAAAATAAAGCTAGTCAGTCTGTCCAGACCTTATATAATAGACGTGTTCTCTATAAAAAAAACAAAACAACGAAAGACATTTAACTTTACAACAAATAAGAGTCAAAATCATAACCTGCCACGGCGCAGACTGACAATGCAATTCATGCTAAACGTTTGTTGACAACTCACTCACTTCAAGGCCACTTCTCATTGTCGACAGTCTGGAGGCTTGTTGGTGACATTTCCATGTGGAGCTCAAGCTAAGTAAATAAAGACAATGACACTTGTTAGTTAACCTTGACATAGCTTCTAAAAGGATGCAAGTTTGCGGCTAGCCAGCGTGAACGCATATGCCTCCGCTTAACAGACGGTTCTCGCGACATTTCAAAATACAAGTCCTAACAAAATAAAAGTCTGCTTTATTATCCAGGAAGATTTTCGTTAAGGCGATTTGGCTCATTTCTTTTAAAGGGGTCATATGATGCTTTTTTAAAGATCATTATTTTGTGTATTTGGTGTAACAGAATATGTTGACATGCTTTAATGTTCAAAAAACACATTATTTTTCAAATACTGTACATGGGTGTTTTTAGGGGCGTGATATTCAAATAACGATTGTTTTCTGGCGCCACATTTATCAACATGCGATCATTCGTACGATGAGATTGGCGGCATATGAATGTTTCATAAATCACACGTGAACTCTGTCGTAAGTTGATTTGTGCGCACAGATCTGCGCTCGTTTCTACGTTAGATTGATAAATGAGGCCCAATATTCCTTAATCCCTTCCTGTTCCAGTGTAGCTCAAATGTAATGTTTGATGTAAATATTCTAGCTTTTACTGAAAGGCACAAACGATCTGTGTTCGTTACCTGTGAATGTCCTCCACACCCATAGGTCCTTGTGACTGTCTGTGCTGAAGAAATACTCCTAAATCTGCCACCACATATTGACTAAAACAAACGAGTCACAAAAAAAACAGACTTTCAATTCAAGACAACTAAAACACAAACAGTTACACTAATTAAGGTAATCAAAATTGGACTACAATTCAGCGTAAAAGTCCAGAATCATATAACTATATTGCAAGAGCGGTTTGTTTACCAGGCAAAGTTTTATGATAAGCACCTAAATAAAATAAAGCTAGTCAGTCTGTCCAGACCTTATATAATAGACGTGTTCTCTATAAAAAAAACAAAACAACGAAAGACATTTAACTTTACAACAAATAAGAGTCAAAATCATAACCTGCCACGGCGCAGACTGACAATGCAATTCATGCTAAACGTTTGTTGACAACTCACTCACTTCAAGGCCACTTCTCATTGTCGACAGTCTGGAGGCTTGTTGGTGACATTTCCATGTGGAGCTCAAGCTAAGTAAATAAAGACAATGACACTTGTTAGTTAACCTTGACATAGCTTCTAAAAGGATGCAAGTTTGCGGCTAGCCAGCGTGAACGCATATGCCTCCGCTTAACAGACGGTTCTCGCGACATTTCAAAATACAAGTCCCAACAAAATAAAAGTCTGCTTTATTATCCAGGAAGATTTTCGTTCAGGCGATTTGGCTCATTTCTGCACTGTTGCTTAGTATTAAAAATATAGCTTCAGATGCATGATATTTGTAGGGCCCTATGAAATAGGTTTTAATTTTTCTGGATTCAGTTTTTTTAATTTTTAATTTTTTTTACATGGCAGAGTCTTAACTTTTATAAAGAATATCTCTTTGGTTTTGAGACTTTAGTCTTTGCAACTTCAGGGATCTTATCTATGCACAATCAGCTTGTAACACTCCAAAGAGAAAGGAAAACTTGAAATCGCATCATATGACCCCTTTAACAGTCATTTGCATGTAAACAAAATCTTTCACCATTACAAGGGAAATGAGTAGAACGTTTTTGGTTTTTGAAAAATGTGTTTAAACATAATCTGTGTTTTATATTATTTTAAAAGTGAAACGAATAGAGTTTTTATGGATTAAAAAAATATATACACAATAAGTTTAAGATAGATAGATAGATAGATAGATAGATAGATAGATAGATAGATAGATAGATAGATAGATAGATACCACCTCAAACCACTAGGTGGCATCAAAGAAAGCGCGTTGACATTATGGGAATGAAAGGTACTTCTCTGAAGCGCAGGAGGAGGCGGAGACTCGCTGCCGTATGACTTCAGTCGCCTTCATTAACGATTCCACAAAGTAGAGGGACACTGAGTATACACTTACCTCTAGTGAGTGAAACACTACAAGTCTCGGAATATCAGTGTGTACTCTCTCTCTCTCTGTCTGAAGACAAGACAGAACCCCACCCTAAAAGACATATATAATACAGGTAAGACATTCTTTTTTAATGATGTTTCTTGCGATGTAAACTGTGAACCTGTCAGAAGGACGGTCACCTGCACCAGTTCTGCGGTGTGTTCTTCCGCTCTCAAATAGGCAAGACGTCATATTTGACATTTTCATGTGTTTAATTGTGTTGCAGCTAAAATATATATATATATATATTTCAGGTATGCATACTTCTGGAAGTACGCATGTAGAAAGAAACTTTAAATGACGTAGTAGCCAATTAAAATAAAACATATATATATATATATATATATATATATATATATATATATATATATATGAACTCAAATTTTATCGTTACATTTGCTGATTGCAAAATCATAACATAGGCTATTTTTACATTTTAAGAGTTTGCCTGTTAGGCTACTCTTTAAGAGTGGCAAATTACGTAATATTGCAGGGAAGTGTTTTCTCAGAAATATTACGAGGTTTTGTAGATTGTGTTGACTGCATCTCCAAATCTAGTGTGTTGTCTATACAGAAAACAGTTGCCGTTTAAAAACATATTTGCATGTTTTATTCTCTTTTAAACGTTTCTGATTTAAAAATCCTATACACATTAAAGTAGGGACCAGGACCAGAGACCAGGGCATGTTGTCACATGAGAAGTTGTCAGAAGGAGAAATATTACGAGGTTTTGTAGATTGTGTTGACTGCATCTCCAAATCTAGTGTGCTGTCTATACAGAAAACAGTTGCCGTTTTAAAACATATTTGTATGTTTTATTCTCTTTTAAACGTTTCTGATTTAAAAATCCTATACACATTAAAGTAGGGGAGACCAGGGCTTGTTGTCACATGAGAAGTTGTCAGAAGGGTCATATCCAGTGTTGGGGAAAGTTACTTTTAAGAGTAATGCATTACAATATTGCGTTACTCCATAAAAAAGTAACTAATTACGTTACTTGGTTACTTTTTATGGAAAGTAATGCGTTACGTTACTTTTGCGTTACTTTTTAAATCTGGACAGGGCTTGCTTGTTTGTTTTTAAAATAAAAAAGTTCTATTTTTAGCAAATATAAAAGCCTTTTCACACCAAAAGTGAAATGAATAAGCCTCAGGCTGAAGGGAAAGTAAATTTACGTCCGTACAGTAGAATGCAGAAAAAGAAATTTCAACATACTTCAGCACTAAAAAAAACACACAAATGTTTGTCTAGAGTCATTTGTGCTCATTAGTACGGTTGAACTGTTTCATTGAAGGTCAGAAGCAAATAGAATGGGATTAAATACATAAAGGATATTTGTGTTGTTTAACATTTAATTATTGCAGGTTTGCGTCATATTCTGAGTTGCATTATTTTTTATTCATTTTGAGGAATACTGAATCTGTGTTTTTGGGGTATTTTTGTGAGTGAGATGAATTAATGCATATTCATATTTATTTTAGAACTACAGTAACATCTGATTTCTCTCAACATGGGGACACCAGAGCTGTCAGTCAATAAATTGGAAAAAAAGTAACTTGCGTTACTTATTTGAAAAAGTAACTCAGATATTCTCTTGTAAATGAAAAAGTAATGCGTTACTTTACTAGTTACTTGAAAAAAGTAATCTGATTACGTAACTCGCGTTACTTGTAATGCTTTACCCCCAACACTGGTCATATCTCAGTAACAATGTTTGCACAAAAGGTTAACCTATGTTCAGTGAATTGTAGGCTATCATTTGTCTCTGAGCAGTAACATTGAAAATGTTAAATAGTGTTTTTTTTCTAGTCAATATGTGCATATACAGACAACAACTTTAAAAATAACTGAGAAATGCTCATTAAAAAGTGTGACAATTAGCACCGGTCTCCCCTTTATTGATTGAACTTTTATGATGTCAGTGAGATAGAACAAAAGAACTAAATTTCTGTCATATTATCAATATTTTCTTTGGTAGCTCGGAATCAATGTACTGTATGTATGAAAAACTGCTTATTAATTATTATGGATAATAATGGATATTATTTATTATGGATAGTTATTTCAAACTATCCATATTGAATAGGCTGGTCTTATTACTGTAGGAAACATATGTGTTGAGAAAAGCCATAAAGAACATATTGCATGTTCATAGTTGTTCACATGCAATTTAATAGATCAGATGAGGTTGTGAGAAAAGTCTCATAACTTTTACCAACGTTGAAAATAACCCAGACTGGACAGTTGTTTGGACAAGCTTTGTACCTGGATGCACGAAACCGCATGACAGGAAGAAGAAATATTCCTCCAGTATTTGTGGTCGCGGTCTCTTTAATCGAAGCTCCGTGTCTCTTGCACAGATCCTTTTCCAGGTGGCTGTTCCCAAAAGCCTTCTGCAGCAGTACTAAACTGCATAATTCTGTATCAGAAGTTTGTCTGATTGTGGCACTTTTGTGCTCTTATGTTGTGCAAAATACCCCAGTAGCAAGTTTTGCTTGTTTACACAACAGAAATAAGAGGTATGTTCAGAATATAGTGTTAGCATAACAGTCTAGTGTCTACTATTTCTGCAGAATATAGTATGTATTGTATACTGTCCACATTTTCTGTATGCATTAAGTAATATTTGATTATATTTTAGCAGATGTATCTGTAGTGTCTCTGAATGAATATAGATTTATTTGCAGAAAATTGAATTAAAAATAAAGAGTTGATTAGTTGCCACTCACATGCAATCTGATGAGGTGATTATCAATGTGAAAAGTATTTCATGTTCTGTTTACAGACAAGTTTCATCTGTATCCCGGTCCTCTGTCAGAATCAGATCAATAATCATTTCATTTCATTTTTTAACATTTCATTTTTAATCTTTCTGGAGCCTTTCAAAGCTGCAGCTGAATGATGAACAGCAGTCGTGACCAGCGGTCTCACTCCCATGCACATTTTTGTATTGCTCCCACAGTGGCATGCTACATTCCTCCCTAGAATTCAGACTGCAGACAGCCAATAGACAGCAGCTGACCCATACCATGCTGACCTCTTATATCAGCATAAGAAAAAAAATCAGAGTTTACGTTAACTAAGCTGCTCTTAGATCAGCACAGAAGAGTTGGGATGGGACGTGACATACTCTTTTACGCTTGATGTGTAAAATACCATCTCTCTGGCTGGATTTTGCCTCCATAATCATTATTATACCTATACCCCGCGGGGGATTTGATGGTGACCTTTTCACTAATAGAACTCCTTTTGGGACAAAAAATATTAAATAGAACACATTGATTCTTATTTGTTATTTAAGGCACAAAACTCTGTATAAATACTCTAAAATATGCAGCTCTGACCCACTTCAGCTCCCCTAGTATAAGTGGCAGCTCTGATGCTGCTTTGGTTCTGTGTAAAAGAAATGCAGCATCAGTGCAGCTTTAAAATTTATTATTGTTTTAAATGTATTTAGATAAATGCTTTTTTAATTAGTTATTTAATTTTACATTTTCATGTCTTTTTTATGTTCATAATTTCATATTTAAAATTATCTCAAATATTTGAATTTATTTGTATTATATTTAAAACGAATTAACTAAAATTAAAATTAATTATTCAAATTAATTAATAACTTTATTTATGCACTGACATTTTTATGTAAATGTATTTATACTGCCTCTGTGCAACATTAAATAGTGTAAATGCACTTTATTCTAGTAAATAATATGCCACTTCAGATACAGCTTTTGTGCTAAGTTGGCATTAGTGGATCATTTTGCAGCAAAGCAAGCTGTGTTGTATTATTTAATACAGAGAGAGCCGAAAGACAATGTTTTGCGTAGGATTTTATGTTCCCTTGTCTTTCATGCTGAAGGTTATCGAGCCAGTGCTTTTGAATGGGAAATCAGCAGATGCAAATGAGCGTCTGCAAAAACACATCCACTGCATCACTGTCAACTTTCCTTCTACACCTGTGTGTAACTCTCACTTAAAGAATTACATAATGAACCTATGACGATGCATGGCTGAGCCAAAGATTGACGAGACAAGAACCTCTTGAGTTTGAGCGATTGCAGGTCAATCAGTGTCACAATGTTCCTGAATATAAACGTAAATGATTCAGTTAATTGTGACTCTAATACTAGCTTGCATCAATAAAAGGCAAAGGACATTTCTCCCATTGACCCATAGAAAAATGTGCAGTTTTCATTTGACACGTTACATAACCATGTTCCCTGAGGTTGTTTCAGCCTGTAGGCTATTTAGCAGGCGGTCATGATCACTTGTGTCTTGTGACATTTGTAAAAGCATAATGAAATGCATTCTTGAACGTTGCTGACCCTGAATATATCTTCTTTTATTTCGAATGTGACAATAATAGCTTGTTTGGAAATTGCTTTATGTTTTAATACCTCTATTAACACTATATGTGGATACTTTACATACTGGAAATAATAAAATAGGTGTGCCAAATAGTTCTTGATCCACCACTGGCAAGATCAGAGAAATGTACTGCCTACATCAGATAACTGTCTTCCATTGAAAGCCAAACAGTATACAGTATATAAAACTTGCCTGTCCACTTTTCAGTGGTGTTGGGTCCAGAAGTATTTTTTCCATAGCATTTTTAAAAAAGTCTTTGTTAAAGCTTTATAAATCATTATAACCAGCTACAAGGTGAATCACAAAAAAGTATGTGAAAATCAGACAAGAAGGCAATGGGCTTTGTACTTAACAGCTTTATTGAGGGAAAGAATTTCTGAGTAGTTCAAACTCTTTAGTGTCACATGACATGCCAATGCTGTTCAGATTCAAATTTGCAACTTTTCAGTGGCACCATTTTTTAATTGAACGCAACAAGGTATGAGATTTGAGAGCTATGATCAAAATGTAAATTTGAAGTGAAGTATGTAATTTTTTGTTTAACTCTTTTTACCTATTAGATTTTTACAATTCTCTTTAGTGATGCAAATTGTGCGAAAATTATACACGTCAACTTAGTTTTCCAAAAATTATTTATTTAATTCTTAGGGCTGGTTCACACACAACCATTTTTTTTCCATTCCACTACTTTTCCATAATTTTTGTGTGTAAACAGAAACACACACTAGATGGGCATGTTTGACCAATGTGCTCACGTCAAGTGTGAGCAGTCCCTAATTGCATTTGTAAGCACCACTATGTCTCAGTTAAAAGTGTAAAGCTATTACTCAGACTAGAGTGGGAGGGCAGACCCACCCTGCCCTTGAATGCCTGTCAATGGAGCTTGTTGTAGTGATTGGCTGCTTTATGGACTGAACCAACATTCTCACATTTAGTGTTAAAGGGGTCATATGATGCGATTTCAATTTTTCCTTTCTCTTTGGAGTGTTACAAGCTCTTGGTGCATAAAGAAGATCTGTAAAGTTGCAAAGACTAAAGTCTCAAATCCAAAGAGATATTCTTTATAAAAGTTAAGAGTCAACCATGCCTACCTAAAATGGCTCGTTCTAACACGCCCCAACAGACGAAGCGGAGTCCAGCCCGGGGTCTTCACATGTGGTTGCCGCAAGCCCGCCTGCCTCCGCTCACTCAAGCCGGCCCCCGCTCACTCTAGCCTGCCGTGTGTGACGCTGTGTTTCGTTGTGAAAGTGAAACTACTTTGTTTGGCCTTCCAAAAGAGGACACGACTAGAAATCAGTGGTTAAGTTGTATTTACAACACTGTTCCAGAACAGTACAACCCAAATATTCAGATGTGTGCAGCACATTTTATGGAGGACTTTTTCCTGATCCTGGTAGAGTAGCCTACAATGCTGGCTGTTCTGACTCACAGATTGTAAGTACGTTTTTTATATTTAAAGAATTTGCCACTGATGATTCAAACGCGAGTTTTGAGCAGTGTAGAGTAGCGCTTGTTGTTTGGCATTTCTCCGATCACAAATGCAGACATGGTTTTATGCTTGCGCGGTGCGATGCAACACGTAAAAAGACAGTATATGCCATTATAATCCGTCCCCACTGGATGCAACAAATGCCTCGTTTGTAATGGGTTTT
>NW_015505438.1:525807-555609 GCF_001515645.1 Sinocyclocheilus grahami | reverse complement strand
GGACACGACTAGAAATCAGTGGTTAAGTTGTATTTACAACACTGTTCCAGAACAGTACAACCCAAATATTCAGATGTGTGCAGCACATTTTATGGAGGACTTTTTCCTGATCCTGGTAGAGTAGCCTACAATGCTGGCTGTTCTGACTCACAGATTGTAAGTACGTTTTTTATATTTAAAGAATTTGCCACTGATGATTCAAACGCGAGTTTTGAGCAGTGTAGAGTAGCGCTTGTTGTTTGGCATTTCTCCGATCACAAATGCAGACATGGTTTTATGCTTGCGCGGTGCGATGCAACACGTAAAAAGACAGTATATGCCATTATAATCCGTCCCCACTGGATGCAACAAATGCCTCGTTTATATTGGGTTTTAATATTTTTGTCTCGTCGCTCCGGCCGGACAGGGCATCATCCCAATATGGTAAGGGGCGTAACATTTCCGTCACACGCTTGAGGAATTCAGCCAATCACAACGCACTGGATAGCTGGCCAATCAGAGCACACCTTGCTTTTCAGAACGATGAGCTTTGTAAAAATCGACGCGTTTCAGAAAGGCGGGACATAGAGGAGAAACAATAATGTACAGTATGTGGAAAATAATGTGTATTTTGAACCTTAAACTGCATAAACACATTTCATTACACCAAATACACAAAATAATGTTCTTTTTAGCAACGTCATATGACCCCTTTAAATGTCAGAGAGCAGTGCGTGTTAATTGCACTGTGGGGGAGAGACGAACGGAACTGCAGGTGATGTTGTTGATCTCACTGGTTTCATAATAACAATGGAATCTAGACATGCATATCCTGTTCTTTTGATTTTCCAAAAAAGCATCAATTGCCTCCAATGGCAACGTGTCCCCAGCAGGCAACAACAGGCTCCTGGAAAGGCTCTTATTGTATTATTATATGTCCCCTGCGTGGATGGGGCTTTTTGACAGGGCCGTTTGTTTTAGTTACCATGCCATGAGTCTTATGATCAGGTTCAAACATCTCATATACCATATGCCTTTCTATAAGCAAATGTCCCCGCAACAACCTCAGAGAACTTGGAAATGTTTTCAATATGTCATATGCAATGGAAGTTATGCACACCTGAAGTGTTTAATGTTGACCTACATCAGCAGCTGGATTATGACCAACATTATTTACTTGAAATCCCTCCTGAGAATTTACATCATGTTGACCTTTCAACTACATCTTGACGAATTGTTTTAACAAACAATAAATGTAATCAGTTTCGATTATTATTATTTTATTCAGGTCAAAGTGCATGTTCTATTTTGATAATTAAATCTGATTCCATTACTGTGAAATTATCTTATTCATTTAAATGTTTGGGGTTGGTAATATTTTTGAGAAGTCTCTTATGCTCATCAGGGCTGAATTTATTTGATTAAAAAAACAGTAAAAACAGTAATATTGTGAAATATTTTTATACATTTAAATAACTGTTTTTTATTTCATATATTTCAAAATGAAATTTATTCCTGTGTTGCAAAGCTGAATTTTCAGCGCCATTATTCCAGTCTTCAGTGTCACTTGATCTTTCAGAGATCATTCTAATATGCTTATTTTGCGCTCAAGAGACTTTTATTTTTTAGGATTCTTCAATTAATGCACAGTTCAGAAAAATAGCATTTGTTTGAAATAGAATATTTTGTAACATTATAATGTATTACTGTCACTTCTGATCCATGTGTCCTCGCTAATTAAAAGTATTAATTTCTCCCAAAAATAAAATACTGACCCCCAAAATTTTGAAAGGTAGTTTGCTGACTACTCCTGAAGATTTCATGGAATAGTTATGACCGTATGTGCTGATTCAAGTATTACAGAGGTCATTTAATTCCATGGCTACTTCACAACTTCCTGTCTGCAACATGCAATGACTTAACAGGCACAGTAAAGGGAAGTGTATAATGGTTTTCTTATCACAGAGCTGGACCTCAGCCAGAGTGAGAGTGGAACAGCGGGTCCAACTCCATACTGGGTACACCATTATCAGATAGCAGTGTGATAAAAGTGCATAAAGAGGCTTATTATGTGCCTGGTAGACATCTACCTTTCATATCTTTCAGTTATGGCTCATTGACTTTCAAAACATTTGTGTTTTGTACCTGAAGAGTGAATTGATTTTCTTTTTATTATTATTCTTTTTAAATATTTGTAATTCTGCAGAGGAATTTCATCTTTTTCTGTATATTTTAGTCAGAAAAATAGGCTTACTATATGCAAGTACATAGCATACAAAAATAGTTAGATAAATACATAACACATACGTGTTCCTGCAAGGGGCGCTTTTTATTTGCATAATTGTTTTTATAGGAAAGTTGTGTCTGTGTGTGTTTAATTCACCAAAAAGAATGGAATCAAAAGAATCATTTGTTTTGGAATTTAAGTACACTGGATGTGCTGTATGTGCTTGATTCACCTTAAAAGAACCAGTTCACATGAGTAACTCTTTCTTAAATGCTCAGTATGTTTTTTATTCACTAAAAATGATTCATAAGTGTCATTAGTTGGAGATTTGGACTACAGAGGACTCTGTGTATGTGTTTGATTCACTAAAAAGAATTATTTCATAACAGTCATTCATTCAAGAATCGGACTACACAGGATGTGCTGCATGTGTCTGATTCACTAAAAAGAACCAATTAAGTGTAATTTGTTTTAGAAACAGACTACACTGAATATGCTGCATGTGTTTGATTCACTTAAAATAGAGTCATTCTTTGGAGAATCGGACTATATTGGTTGCATTGTATGTTTTTGATTCACTAGAAACAACTATGATCAAGTCAGTACTTCAGTGGTTGCACTGTGGATTTAGTACTGATGTTACGACGCTGTCGCTGGAAAACCTTTCAGAGTATTTTACTAGTATGCATTGGCTGAAGTGTTGTTAAAAAATATTAAATGGTTCTTTGTTCCCAAACCTAATTAGGAGAACACAGTGTACCACTTTTGGTTGGATAGCACAGAGAAGGTAACTGTACTGCCCCCTCGAGTACTGCGACCCTTACGTTAATACTTGCAAAAAGTATATTTGTGGCCTCTCTCTCAAGCTGTTTCTTTTTTCTTCTCGTTTCTCTCCTTTGACTTCCACGGTTAATCGCTCTGCCCTTGCTATGAGTCAAGTCTTTCAGCAGTTGGTCTGCTTGATCACCTGGCTCACATTGCTGTGCTCATGCTGAGCTGAACTCGCCCGGAATAGTAAATAGAAGTGTAGCCTGAATGTCGTCCCTTCCGTTTACTCATTGCTCCCTTTCTTTATCTCACACTTCTTCCTTCTGACACTACACTGCTGCTCCTCATAGGCCTTAAGATAAGCTCCACAACGCCACCAAATAATTGTTTGTTTTTTTGCTGAGAGGACTGAAAATGACAGAGAGGATCCCCTTAATGCTAGAGTTTTCAATCCTGCTTCTGGAGGGCCAATGTCCTGCAGAGTTTAGCTCAAACCTGCCCCAAACACACTTGCATGGAAGTTTCTAGTAATCCTGAAGACTTTGCCTGCTTATTTTAAGGGCAAAAATCTGGACTTTTTATAAAAAATAGCCAAGTCTTTATTGGATATTTCTCTTAGTTTTCTACATCTGGTAACCAGGATTTGATCTGCCCAGCGGTTGGGCTGTGTCTCCTCACTGACTGTATCTGTACAGCAATAATTAGTATTTACAGTTTCATTGTTCTCATGTGAAGTTGTGCATATTGTCCAACTTCAACTAATTTCTCTAAAATGCCTTTAATAACATCATATCGGGAAACATTCACACAGTACACTAAGGCAGTTATGTAATGATCGTCATTGTATCCAATTAGCGAAGTGAAGAAAGAACCTCCAGTCAGAACAAAGGGTGCATCTGTGAAGCATGTGGCTTGTTGGATATGCTCCTAATCCAGTTCTCATGGACTGGAATTTTGACCCTCTCACTCATAAATAATTATTTTATGAAGTTAAAAGTTAGGTTTTCACTTCAAAATAACATTTAATCAGAATTCGCATAACTGCACATTGTACAACATTTGGGAGGGGAAATTGAGAATAAACATGCATTTAGGCAAAACCGTTTGTTTTTTTTCTGCATAATGAGGGCATGCTTATAGTAAACTATTAGTAAACTAAACTATTATTATTTTTCTCTTGGGTAACATTGCTTACATATAATGTGTCAAATCTAAAGATATAAAATAATTACTATAATATAGTACTATAGACGTCAAAGTAAAGGCCATTATTTGTCATTTACACAGACTGTGAGGCCCTGCACTCTGTCTGCTGACTTTACGATGCACCATTTATTCAGTGCTGTGGATGCAAACACACACTTAGGTGGTCACAAGATCAATTTAAAACAATTCTGCATTGTCTCAATGAGAATACCCGAAATCGATCATTCATTAAAATTGAAGTGTGGTTTATGCATCACTAGCTTTACAAACAAACTGCAAAAATTTAAGTTTTAGTTCTCTCTTCTCTCTGTCATTTGAGCTTAGTCAACCAATAATGCACATTTGAAAATTAAAAATGTAAAAAATATATATATTTTGTTATTCAAAAACATTCCAAATATATGTTTGAAAATTAAAATATTATTAAAATATAAATTAAAATATTTTTCATATTTTGAAGAAAATATTGTAAAATAAAAAGCTTTAAAGTACACTACTGTTCAAAAGTCTGGCGTCGGTTAGACTTTAAAATATTCTTCAATAATGTGTCAAATCTAAAGATATAAAATAATTACTATAATATAGTACTATAGACGTCAAAGTAATAGATATCACTTGCTCACCAATGGATCCTCTGCAGTGAATGGGTGCCATCACAAAGAGACTCCAAACAGCTGATAAAAACTTTACAGTAATCCACACGACTGCATGTTTGTAATGAACAAATCCATCATTAAAACGCGTATAACATCAAGCTATTGATTCTAGCTAAAATACAAGTTCATAATCTGTAATATTGCTTCTCTGGTGATAAAGCCATATTGTCTGAATTAGGAGAGAAATATGCACAGATCAATCACCTTTACAACTGGAAACAGTCCAAAACAGTTCTAAACAAGCATGTTGGTGGACTGGAGTCATGTGGATTACTTGTGGATTATTGTGATGTTTTTATCAGCTGTTTGGACTCTCATTTTGATGGCACCCATTCACTGCAGTGGATCCATTGGTGAGCAAGTGATGAAATGCCGAATTTCTCCAAATGTGCTCCCATGTTTGCCATTCCATTAAAAACATGAACGGTTGATGCCACTAAAGGCTTTGAGATTCTGACCTCACAAATGCTAAGATCCTCCCCAATTAGTATGCCAAACTAATTAAGTTTATTAATTGTACCATTCAAATCAGTTGGAATAATCAGGGGTACATGTGCCCCTCATTGCCTACGGTGGAAGTGGCCACTGTTTACAAGCACTGAACCTGTACTCATAGCAACCACAAAGAGAAAGAAGAGATAGATAGAGAGAGTGAGGACAAGTTTTTAAAGTGTTATGGTGATGGAATCATAAGTGTTTTTCTGTTCTCTGTCCTCTTAATGTCTGGCACATGCTCACATATCTTTAATACCTTTAAAGGGCACTTGCCTCGAGAGCACTTCACGATCCATGTCTTTTCCACTGTCAGTGCAACATCATTTGTTTGTGCTTCTTACAATGCGACTATTGTTCTTAACTGGATTATAGAAGAACGTCATATGCAGTATGTTAAACTTTAGGTTTATATTACAAGGGAATATGATGACCGGGGCCTCCAGTTCAGGAAGACGTTACTGTAACTTGCATAAGTTGCTTTGCTAACTAAAACTGATGTTTGGTCATTCATTTATCAGACAGTTAAATATTGACTCTTGTATCCATAAATCATCTTACTGTATATTGACACTGCTTATAATGGTTTGGCTTTATCATAATAGCAGTTAGTCATGTATATTTATAAAGACACACATCTGTTCAAAAGTTTGGGGTCAGTAGGATTCTTTTTAAGAATATTAAAATGAATACTTTTATTTAGCAAGGAGGACGCATTAAATTGATCAAAAGTGACAGTGAAGACATTTATAATGTTATAAACTGTTTTTATTTGTGACACTGAAGAGTGGAGTAATGATGCTGAAAAATTCATCATCTTAAAATATATTTACATAGAAATCAGCTATTTTAAATAGTAAAAATATTGCATAATATTAGTTTTACTGTATTATAGGTCAAATAAATGAAGCCTTGATGAGCATAAAAGTTAACTTTTGAATGTTAGTTGACCCACGATATATGTAAAAATGTATTATTTTATTTATATTAATTATATAGATATGAATTATATATCAGATAGTTTTGAATCTATGTGATTTAAAAAAATACAAATTAATGTGCCAAATTGCTTGCTTAGAAACCGTAAACAACTTGATTGTTATAATAAATGTTACTTTTTTATTAAATATTGGTGACTTTTGCATTTGCATTTTATAAAATCCCTAAAGCAATCATTTTACACCCCTTAACTATGGTAAAATCGCTCTAATGCATGGCCTCTTGTGTCATATTGCGTTATTTGACCTTAATGTTCCATGATGTACCTGGCTAATGATCAAACGTATATTTAAACACTGATCCATAAGTAAATGTTGTGACGTACGATGTGCCCTTTTCTAAGTGTAATATTGTCTAAGCTTTGTTTTGATTGTTCTTCAGTGCTGACGTATAATTAATGACAGTATTGTGGTTAATGACTCAAGAAGAAAGTTGCCACTGGCTTGTTTTGCTCACAGTGGATTGTGTAATAGATCTGGATAGCAGTCTTACGGCAAACTGACACGCAGGTGTTAGACGCTCCTCAGACAGCAGCTGGTTATCAGGAGCAAACATCCACACTTTTGCTGTGTTTTACCCCTCTGCAGCCTCACCGATATCAATGTGCTGGCACAGAGCGAATGGCACGAACGTTTTCGAGTCACAGGCTGCTCTTGACTCTGAATAAGGGCTTGCAGTTTGTTTATGCAGACAGTCTGAAAGGCCATTATTTGTCATTTACACAGACTGTGAGGCCCTGCACTCTGTCTGCTGACTTTACGATGCACCGTTTATTCAGTGCTGTGGATGCAAACACACACTTAGGTGGTCACAAGATCAATTTAAAACAATTCTGCATTGTCTCAATGAGAATACCCGAAATCGATCATTCATTAAAATTGAAGTGTGGTTTATGCATCACTAGCTTTACAAACAAACTGCAAAAATTTAAGTTTTAGTTCTCTCTTCTCTCTGTCATTTGTGCTTAGTCAACCAATAATGCACATTTGAAAATTAAAAATGTAAAAAAAATATATATTTTGTTATTCAAAAACATTCCAAATATATGTTTGAAAATTAAAATATTATTAAAATATAAATTAAAATATTTTTCATATTTTGAAGAAAATATTGTAAAATAAAAAGCTTTAAAGTACACTACTGTTCAAAAGTCTGGCGTCGGTTAGACTTTAAAATATTCTTGAAAGAAGTCTCTTATGCTCACCAAGAATACATTTACAAAAATACAGCAAAAACAGTAACACTATAAAATATTACTACAATACAATACAAAAATACAATAACACAATAACAAAACAACTGTTTTTTATATATTGTAAAGTTTACATTTTAAAATGTAATTAATTCCTTTAATAATATCAAAAGTATGCATTGATATTAATCTATAAAAATAATAAAATACAAATTGACATAACAATATTTACATAAACAAATGAATAAAACAACTAAAAAATGATTTAACAGTACACAAAATCTTAATGGTCAAAATAAAAGGTCTTTCTTCAGATTTTGGGTTGAAATATAACCTTGACATGTTCATGACAGATTTTCGTGATTCACCCATACATCTTGTAAATTGTTTGGTTTTTCAGCCACTGCCACACACTAACTAGGACATACCCCTTCCTATGCTCTGGCTGACAGGAAGAACATCCATTCTGACCCTGACCTCTTCTTTCCATCCAGTCCACATGACTGAGCCATGCAGGAGCGCTGAACAGCAGACCAACACTTGTGTTCAGAGTTTAAAACAAGGTAAACCCTAATTGCATCATATTTTATTAGCAAAGCCACACATTTTCTGCATTTACAAGCCACTCAATTACTCTGGCAGGATATCATGTGGTCTGTATCAGCAAATCTGATGGTATACAGCTGGACAGAGCCTGAGGATATTATTTACGTATGCTCGGCTTATGGTTGTGAGTTAGACTAGCCTAACTTTTAACTCTTTATTGCTTCAGATGTCATCAGCCAATGAGAACGGAGTCAGCGGGTCTAGCAATAATAGTAGAGAGAAAACATACAAAAAGGTAAATTGTTTTTATTCATATTTTCTTTATATCTACCATAACATTATTATAAAATATGACCTTTTTGTATTTAAAAAGCACAGTTTTTGTGTCATTTTCTAGCTTTGTGTTTCATGTGTTTATGTGTATACATTTTTAACGTTTGATTTATATATAAATATTAGCCACAGTTGCTTTTTATATCAGTATAAATATATAGTTCAGTCATGAAACTCTAGATGGCGCAGACGACTGGTTGTTAACTTAACCGATGATATTCAGAGAGTTAAACGACTTGGCACAAGCTGATTGGTTCATGCTGCATATGCAGCCAATGAGCTTACTACCTTGCATTTAAATGGCTGGCTAGCATTCACTTGAGATTCCTGCAGCGCGCTTTCAGAGTTCTCTGAAAACCCTCCACCTTCCCCAGCTCCACCTGTATAGATCTGCTATGGGTTATTTTATATGCTATTTGTGCAGCAGCAGTATGTCTAAAATCTTCCGAGAGTTGTCATGATTGAACTAGATCTAATCCATTGCCATTAAATTAGAAAATTAGAAGAAAAAAAAATGCAAGGACTTTCAATTTAATTAAAATCTCAAATTTAATTGATTTTTTTTTGTATATATATATATATATATATATATTTATTTATTTTTTGTTAGATATAATATAGACCAGGAAATAAACTAAATATACCAAATTACATAAAATAATAGTAAAACTGTAAACAAAGTACATACATAGACATACACAAATAACAAAACAAAAAAAACTTTGCTCACTTGTCAATGAATTTTCTAAAGCGGGACCTCTGATTCCATGACTATGTACAGCAGTTATTACATGAGAGTGTCCCTGAATGTTGATAAAACAGAAAATGATCAACAAATTGTCCGCCAACAACTCTGTTCAGTGAAGAATGAGCTACTTTTTTCCAGTCACCTTATTTTCAGTTTCTCCAGTGATGAGTGCAGTTATGTTGATAATGTCCACCCTCCTAAATGCTGGTATCAACAGAGGCCTATCAATTCCAGGATTTTACGGTGTTGGCAGACACTACACACTTGTAGCCTACAGTAATTTTTCATGATAATGCTGATCTAATATTTCCAGTGAACCTCGCTCAAGAGTTTTGACCCACAAATGTCATTTGTTTAACCAAAGGAGATTTAGGAGGCGAGTTTAGTGTTGCACGTCTAAAAAATGACCTCAATAATCCCACATAAGAGCAGGTTTTGAAATTACTCAAGTATATTAATTTGTTTTGCATTGTATTTCCGGTATTGTTACAGACTACTTCATCTGCCCTAAAAGGAGCTATCCAGCTTGGCATTGGTTACACCGTGGGGAATCTGACCTCAAAACCTGACCGAGATGTGCTCATGCAGGACTTCTATGTGGTGGAGAGTGTGTTTTTACCCAGGTATGAACAGAGGACAGTGATGCAGACATTAACTGCCTGTGCATGTTATTGTTAGAGTGGTCTGGAATGAGGACATTTTTTCACAAATTCTCACCCATTGCATTTAGTTTGGGTCATCTGCTCTTCGTTTCTTCTCAAACAAGGAAATCTTAACATCAGGGCATCTTGCAGTGATCAGTCACACACAAAATGCAGTGTATCATGAGAACTAGAAGCTTGAGCTCATGCTACATCCTACACAGTTGATTCTCGCGCAAATGATTCCCAAAAGGCTCTTTAGAGTGAGCAGAGAGTTTATACAAGATTCAAAGGGACGACACTGATCCACAAGCCTGACTTCCTTATTTATAGAGTTTGATTCTCCCACTAGGGATTGCCCTCCAGTTGCATGTGCTCGTCCTCAGTTTGGACCAATTTGACAGTCTGTGGCTGTGTTGGAGATGGATTACTAGTTACTGTGTGTACTTTGTGATGCTTGCTATTTCAAAAATACTGAAGTATTATGCAGCGTTTGAAGGAAATTTTGCATACTGTACTTACTGCATACTAGGGATGTGCAGCAAAGCCATTATCTGTATTTATATTGGGTATGACGAAAATTATTTGTATTCGTATTTGCATTTGGCTTGAAGTGAAAGTGGGCATGACTTACAGTAAGTTCAAAGAGGTAAATTAATAATTTCCTTAAAGCACATATACTTCATACCCAGTTCATACAACACTGTTTAAAAGTTTGGGGTTGGTAAGATTTTATGTTTTTGAAAATGCTCACCAAAGCTGCTTTTATTTGATCACAATTACAGTAAAACAGTACAACTGTGAAATATTATTACAGTTGAAAATAACCGTTTTCTATTTTAAAATGTAACTTATTACTGTGATGCAAAGCTGAATTTTCAGCATCATTACTCCAGCCTTCAGTTTCACATGATCCTTAAGAAAAAAATTCAAATGTGCCGATTTGCTGCTCAAGAAACATTTATTATTATTATTATCAATGATGAAAAAAGTTGTGCTGCTTTATATTCTTCTGGAAACTTTAATGCATTTTTTTAGGATTTTTTTATTAATAGAAAGTTCAAAAGAACATGTAGAAAATTATAAATGTCTTTACTGTCACTTTTGAGAAATTTAATGCATCCATGCTGAGTAAAACTATTAATTTCTTTATCAGCATCATTACTCCAGCCTTCAGTTTCACATGATCCTTAAGAAAAAAATTCAAATGTGCCGATTTGCTGCTCAAGAAACATTTATTATTATTATTATCAATGATGAAAAAAGTTGTGCTGCTTTATATTCTTCTGGAAACTTTAATGCATTTTTTTAGGATTTTTTTTATTAATAGAAAGTTCAAAAGAACATGTAGAAAATTATAAATGTCTTTACTGTCACTTTTGAGAAATTTAATGCATCCATGCTGAGTAAAACTATTAATTTCTTTTAAAAAAATTGCATATGCATAACAGATGTAGGCTAGTATGTATTCTTACATGCTTTAGATGCACTTGGAATGACAATTTAATAAAATTAAATGACAAGTGCATGATTCACATTATGGCAGCAATTTTCTAAAAAAACATAATTTTATTAGGCTAGTAGGATTATACATAATAACAAAATAGTCTTTTATATTATTGACTCTGACATAACATCAGATTGTAATTTTACATGTGATGTCTAATAATAATATTTTTTATTATTACTCAGAAGCTTTTGTTATTCATTTTAATGTCATTATTCATGCTTTTCTAAAGAAGGTAATCGGGCACATCCTGTACTACTGAAATAATAGAAATATACTGCTATATGCTATTCTGAACATATTTACATTCATGCATTTGGCAGAATGCTTTTATCCAAAGCCACTTACATTGCATTCAAGCTACACATTTGATCAGTTCTTGCTTTCCCTTGGAAACGAACCCATGACCTTGGTGTTGCTAGATTATGCTCTACTGTGTAAGAAGCTACATAGACTGTATTACCAAAAAAAAATTACGCATATGTCTATAAGAAGCCCCATTTTTCAGAGTTAGGTCAGTCGTCTGCCCCTCATCAGTCTGCTATTGTTTTAGTTCACAGAGAAAAGCTTCAATTCAGAGGTCAGTTGTAAATTTTGGATTGGGTTACAGAATGGGCATGGATTACCGTTTAATAGTGAGACATATTCTGCAACAGCTAATGCTCAGAACTCATTCAAGTGCCCTGAAAAAAACAGCAACTCATTAACCCACTTGTGAGAGATCACGAATGCTTTTTGTTTATCGTTTCAAAGCGGTATTTTGAGTGATTATGACATCATCTGGCCCGTTCAAGTCACACTTTTAGGAATTATTAAAACGGGGTTAATCCAAATACTAATGGCCTGCCTCATAATAGCAAAAAGGAAAAAAATGGGTTACTGGATTTTTATTTATTTTTTTGCTTACATTTCATCATGTGTAACTGATGTGACTGACCCTGGTCTTTAGTTTGTGTAACCGTTAATAGAGAAAGACTAGGACCTCCTTGTCCTCGGGCATTAGTTACTGTTGTGTGTCTCTGGAAAAGATTACCTCTGGTGTTTACTGCTGCTGGGTCACATTGCAACAAGGACGCACTCAATGGGGCTCAGAAAGATCAAATGTTTCTCTGTTCCTTGGGCATAAAGAAGCATTTAGGTTAGGTAACAGTTTCTTACAATTTCTGGTCTCTCCCAGGATTATGTTTACAGACAGACCCCAGATTCTACCCAGAAGCCTCTTGTATTGGGGAATGTGACGATCATTAAAACAACACACAGTTGATTCATTTATATGCTTTGTTTTTGTGTGATACCTTTAGCAAATACTTTCACTTTTGCAGTGAGGGGAGCAACCTGACTCCAGCACACCATTATCCAGACTTCCGTTTCAAGACGTACGCACCACTGGCTTTCCGTTACTTCCGGGAGCTGTTCGGGATCAAGCCAGATGATTACTTGGTAAAACATACTTTTTGATTTCTATTGGTTTTGGCCACTCTCTTCACTTTTTATTAGTCAACATGAAATACTACTGTTCAAAAATATGGGGTCAGTTAGATTTTTATTAAAAGAAATTCATTGTTATTCAGCAAGGGCACATTAAATTGACCAAAAGTGACAATAAAGACATTCATAATGTTACAAAAGAACTACAAATTTCACATAAATACTGTTCCTGAATTTTATATTCATCAAATAATCCTGAAAAAATGTATCACAGTTTCCACAACAATATTAAGCAGCACAGTTGTATTTACCTTTAATAATAATAATAATAATAATAATAATAATAATAATAATAATAATAATAATAATAATAATAATAATAATAATAATAATAATAATAATAATAATAATAATAATAATAATAATAATAATAATAATAAAATATTAATCATCACCAGCACAGTTGTCTTTACCTTTAATAATAATAATAATAATAATAATAATAATAATAATAATACATGTTTCTTGAGCACCAAATCATCATATTAGAATGATTTTTGAAGGATCATTTGACACTGAAGATCGGAGTAATGGCTGCTAAAAATTCTGCTTCGCATCACAGAAATAAATTACATTTTAATATATAATAAACTAGAAAACAGTTATTTCAAATTGTAATAATATTTCACAATATTACTGTTTTTAAGGTGTTTTTGATCAATTAAATGCAGCCTCGTTGAGCATAAGAGACTTCTTTCAAAACATGTTTCAAAACATCTTATTTTGCATGATATATCATTGCAAAGAAAAAAAATGGAAAGGTGAAAGAAAAATGTTCTTTGTATTCTTTCATTAAAATATAACTTATTTCACCCTCTGAACAACTTTTTTTTTGTATGACATCCTTTTTGCCTTTAAACACCTCCCCTCCAACCATCTGTATTATTTTAATGCGTAACGCCAACTTTTCGCAATCCAAAAATTGTTAATAGATAAAATGAAGTCAATTGAAAATAATGTTTATCTCAGAAATATCATCATATTATGAAAAGTAATGATGTGGCGAATGGGAAATGCAAACCAGATGCATTAATGAACTGCTATGGCTCTGATTAAGCACAGTTTTCATGTTCCTATTAATGCCAAGACTATTATGTGCCTAGTTCCCTAAAATTTCCCTCCACCTGAGCCCTAACAAAGCATCTTTGTGTAAATTAAAGTTCAGTGGCTGCTTACATCAGATGCCAGTAAGACTGACCAAGAGTACTACTGACCCCTGACGAACTTCACCGCTGCACCTTGCCAACTGTGACTGGCAGGAACTTCGAATCGACGTCCTCATTTGTAAATTCCCAGCAGGGATTAGCGGTTTGGTTTGATGTGTTCTCGCTATGTAAGTAGTGTCCTGCCACATTGAGGTGTTGGAGGTGTACATTTCCCTGCACTGCAACACCGCCTCTGTCTGACTCGCAGCCACTGCAGTGCCTCTGCAGCATCTCTGCAGCTCTCGTACAGTTTGATCTGCGTGTTTGCGTGTGTGTGAGTCAGGGTGGATGATGCTGATTAGGCGTATGATCTCAGTCGAGCTGTTAATTGCCTCCTCTGTACTTTGACTTTGACATCTAATGGCCTTGTAATTAGCCCAGCAGAGCGGTATCGCTCCCAGGTGCCTGATAGTCTGGTCTTCCTGTGTAATTTGTGAACCTGCATTGTATCATCCCCTGTTATGAAGCTATTGTGCGCTGCCTTTAGACAAAAATTTTAATTATAGTATATGCAATGCAATGCAGATGCTGGGCTTTATGATGCCCCTAATGACAAGGGAATACCTGTTTACATAATACCATTCAAAAGCAAAAATTTTTGCATTCTACATTTTGCATAGCACTGCAGGAAGAGCTGTATACGGACCAGTAAACTCCTGTACACACCGCAGATTTTCGGACAAATCTGGAAGTATTACTGACTAGACACGGAAATACCATGGGTCCGTATACTGCCAGATATGTACCAATTCAGATGTACAGTATGTTACTGAGGTATTCTTCTGTGCAACAGCCATTTGATAACATGGCAAGTAATCCCCTAAATGAAGGGGGCGTTCACACCTTCGTGGCGCTGTGCCCTCCCCTTTTGGTCATTCATGTTAAACTGGATTGGTTGATTTGAAACTAAACCCACCCCTAAACCAGACAGCTATTGGGCCACTGAGCACACAAAGACTTTTCTAAAAAGTAATTTCATTGGTAAACTTGTTATTTATCCCACCAAATCCCTTACAGAATAATGACTTTATTGGTTACATTTAGAATACATCCCTCCCAAAAACCTTACAGGTGAATGATGTGATTGGTTGCTGACCAGGTGGGCAGATTGATTGTTTGTCTTTATTAGTGGGAAATAGTAAATAGTATCCAAAACATAAAAACAGTCATAAAACAATTTCAACAGAAAACAACATTTAAAAATACACCATCTACTTTGAATGAAAGATTTCAAACAAATGCTGTAAATAACACATGAAATGAAATGTCCCAGCAGACTCCATTCCTCACTGTGGATCCTGTGTGCATCCACATCAACAACAGTATCTTACATTGAGCTCCACCATTTCTGTCCTCCGCAGTGCTCTTTCTGTGTTTACCTCGGTTGACCTTGTCTCCAGCAACTGCAAAACAACAATAATGTTGACAATAATCTTTACAGGCTAATAGCCTATTTAAGAAGCTACATCATGTCAATTTCTAAACGTACTGTTGTCTCTCTTTGGCTGATGGAGTGTTTCAGCTGGGCCTTTCCGGAGTGAAACTATGAAAACTTCTTCCTCATAGCCTCATCATAATTCCTGCAGGATACCTAAAACACATAAAATGCGTTTAGTAAAGGAAAATATTTAATTGGATAGGTGAAACAATACAAAAATGGATAAAACATTGCAACAACCTCCTGAACTTATGTTACCATTTATAATCTCTGAAGATGAGTTGACCCAGTCATGTGTGTGGGATACTGTAGAAAAGAGAATAGTATAATATATATAGAGTATAAATATAGTTTTGACATTAAATATATTAGTTTTACACAATGCAAGCTTACAAATGTTTCAGTCTGTAGCTGTTGGTGTCTTCAAGAAGTGTGACTTGAGATCAGGTCAAACACAAATGTCTTAGCCGGTGGTGGGGTGTGTGTGTGTGTGTGTGTGTGTGTGTATGTGTTTGTGTAGAGGGGATAATTTATGAAGAGTTAGATATATTGGAAACCAGTGCTATTTGACACACTTTTTACATAACATATTTATAAGGGGAGATATCTTTTGAAAGTATTGTTTGTCTATATGTAGTTTACAATTATATATATATATACTCTTTGCTAGTTTTGGTTACGCAGATATTTCTTGAGACAAGGGGGAAAAAAGATTGGATAGGGAAAGCTCTGGCTTGGGGTGGACGTAGCCTAATTTGAGGCTGTTTTGTGAAACTTCCCTGGCCCACCCCCTCCTTCCACCTGGGAACACAATAAGCACCTTTAATGCTGGTCATTAACATATGAAAGGTCTGACAGCCACCACTCCTCTCAACCAGCAGTGTTATGTATACGGCTGTATACGTCCATGAAACTTCACGGATTCCTGTATATGTCTGTGTACATGGATATTTCTGGAAATTTACTGTTCTGTGTAACTTGGCTCAGGTAATTTCCACATACAGCCAGCAAACCTGAAATTACACGGCAGTTTACCATGGCCAGATATGACCAGATTTGACTCTTTTCATGCAGTGTGAATGGGAGTTCATTTTTATTTGCATTTACTATGGACACACTTCCAGAAAAATCTGCATGAAGTGACTCAAGCGCACAGTAGCAGTATATCTATTTAAGTTCGGAGTTCTTATAGCTCAAGAGGTAAAACATGGTAAATGTTTTCTGTTCTCAGGGAACATATACTACCATTCAAAAGATTGAGGTTGTTAAAAAATTTTTTTTATTGTTTTGAAATAAGTCTCTTTTGCTCACTAAGGCTGCATTTATTTGATAGAATACAGTAAATACAGTAATTTTGTTCAACTTTGTCAGTAGTCTCGCTACATTTAATGTTTATTTCAGTGGGTGGTGTTCTAGTATTTCCCAAATACAGTTATTTATGCATTTTTTTATCAAATTTTGTGTGTAAAAATTATCTTACATTTCGGCAATCTGATTAAACGGTCAACATGATATTCGTTCATCATTCATTCGTACATGATAAAGGAATAGTTCACTCAAAAATGAAAATTTGCCATCCAAAATGTAGATGAGTTTGTTTCTTCATCAGAACAGGTTTGGAGAAATTTAGCATCACATCAATTGCTCACCTATTGATCCTCTGCAGTGAATGGGTGCCGTCAGAATGAGAGTCCAAAAAGCTCACAATAATCCACAAGTAATCTTAAAAAGTAAGATTCCAGTCCATCAATTAATGTCTTGTGAAGTGAAAAGTGAGAAGAACCAAATCCATCAAGGCATTTATACCTTCAAACCATCACTTCTGGCCAAAATATATTGTCCTCGATCCATAATATTGCTTTCTCCAGTGAAAAAGTCATCTAGTCTGAATCAGGGGAGAAATATGCACAGATCAAATTTCAAAAAAGTCCAAAACAAAAGTTCTAAACAAATATGTTGTGGATTTAGGTGTGATAGGGCAACAGGGCATGGACTTTTTTGGATGGCCTGAGGGTGAGTAAATTTTCTGCAAATTTGTATTTTTTGGTGAACTATTCCTTTAAGTTCTTTAGTACAAGGAAGGATGTTTTGTACTGTAACTGGGCACTAGACATTCAAATGTCTGTATGAAGTAGGATTGAGGTCTAAAACTCAGCAGATAATGCTCAGGCTAAGATGAAAGAAAGTTATATTTCATGCTCTTCTGATTTTGTTGTATACATTTGTATAATTATGTAGATAGGGCAGAGGAAGCGCAAGCTAATTAAAAAGCCCCATGCACGCAGGATGACATGCAGTCCAAATGCAAATGTCCATGTGTTTGGGCTGGAAGTACAACGTGACTGTTGACTTTCATTTGGCAGGCCTTGAATATGAGTGTCTGGCTTCGGTTCAACACTGTCCTCATGCTGCTGCTGCGTCCCAGCCTCCTCAGGGAACCCCGCCAGAAAACTCAGTAGAAATGTTTGCTTTAAGACCTCATAATGTTAGGGGGTTTTATGCAACCCCAATTAAACCATGGGACTTACAGGGAGTAATAATCCGATTTTACAGTGTGTAAGGCAAACTGTTTTTAGAAAACACATTCAGTATACTGCAGCCAGTCAGTTTGGTGATGTTTTATAAGTCATGTCTAATGAAAATTACAGGCCTCTCTCATCTTTTTAAGTGGGAGAACTTGCACAGTTGGTGGCTGACTAAATACTTTTTTTCCCCACTGTATATACTATATATATGTATGTGTGTATATATATATATTATTTCCTTTTGATTTTTTAAAATCTGATTGTATTTTAATTTAATTTGACTTCTGAGCCCATACTGTTGTGCTCTATTTAAAGACTGTTTTAATGGATTGTTTTTGTTGTAATCCTGCAGTATGCCATTTGTAAAGAGCCCCTTATTGAGTTGTCTAATCCGGGCGCCAGCAGCTCGCTCTTCTACCTGACCAGCGATGATGAATTCATCATCAAAACCGTCCAGCACAAGGAGGCAGAGTTCCTGCAAAAACTGCTTCCAGGATACTACATGGTAAGTCTCAGTAGAGTACAGACTCATTCATCTCCTCCGTGAAGAAAGCTGAGTAAAACACTGTGACTCAGTAGTATAGATTGTTCTGTTCTCCCTCATCTATTCTATTTTAGAGGGTTACTACTGGTGTTTTCAAATGGCTGTTGATTTCAAGTTACCCTTTCTCATCAGCTTCACTATTGTGAAGCTACTTGTTGTGGATTAAATGAGCCACAACTATTTCTAACCAGCCTAAAGTGTATTTTATATCCTTTTTATTTAAAGCAAAATACAATAATTATATATAATTATTATTTTTTTAAATAGGATTATTTTTTTTAATATTTAAAAGTTTTTGCATGTATATTTGTAGAAACCAGGGTAGGCCATTGTGTCACTGTCACAGTGCATTATATATTAATCTCAATGTAAAACGCCTCATATTTATACACTTATTTTTCATTGCTTAATGTAAGTGTTATGTACATATATTTAGGTTTCTTACTGACATAGAGGACTATTGTTTATAGAGAGGTCATATATATGTCCTCTGTGTCTCTTTTTCCAACCATTCCAGTTCAGTATTATATGTAAACATTATTGCTAATAGTCATGAATAACTGACTAACCAACCTGATTTTTCTGTTACATAACTTGAAAAGATTGTTTATGTACAAACTCAGCAGTCTGACTTGCTGTTATAGATCAAAATGAAAGGTGAAGTATGAAACCAAAAAGCTTTCCAGAACTGTCTGTCATTGGTTGAACATTTTATTAGTGTTGTTAGGCTGGTCGGGATGTTCACATGAACAACAGTGTTTTGATAGCGTCAAAGAGTCACAGTATGACTCACAGTTGACTATAAACATTAACATGGAAGAAAGTATTATGTTTGCAGAACAAACAATGCTATTTCTTAAAATCTGCTATCATTTGAACAATTCTTTCTGTTTTTGTTCTAAAAAGATTTACACGAGCTCTGTCTCATTAACATTTCAGTAAGCAGTGTAAACTACTGTTCAAAAGTTTTATTTATGTATTTATTTTTTAAGAAATGAACACTTTGCAGCAAAGGCACATTGAATTAATCAAAAGTGACAGTAAAGATATTTGTTATATTACAAAAAATTATATTTCAAATAAATGTTCTTTTGAACTTTCAATTCATCCCAAAAATCCTGGTGAATATAAAATGCATCACAGCATATTAGAATGATTTCTGAAGGAGCATGTGACACTGAAGACTGGAGTAATGATGCTGAAAATTCAAATTCACATCACAGAAATAAATTACATTTGAAAACATATTAAAATTTATTTTAAATTGTATTCATTTTTCCTTTACTGCTTTGGTGAGCATAAGAGACTTCTGTCTAAGACATAAAAAATCTTACCAACCCCAAACATTTGAACAGCAGTGTACAATTAGCAGAACTAATTGCCCGTTGTCTTAAACTGTTGACAACATCACAAAAACACTCATTACATGAACCCTCATGAGATAAAAACATGTATTAAACACCTTAAAACACCACAGATAGACCTCAAGATAACCATCAGCTAACTAAAGTGCTTGAGGATCATTCTTACATTACAAGACAGTACGTTTCTAAGCGTGACAAGAAAATCAACAGCATCAGTGTAAATAGAATTGGAGAAGGTCAAGTGATACAATTATATTAAGTATGATGCAGAATGGAACAGAACCACAAAACCGCCAGCTATGCTTGTCATTTTGAGTGTAACATAATAGAAAGGCTGCATTTGATATGCATCTGTTATCATGTTTTGTGTTTTAATAAGTAAAAGTGGCTTTCTAAAATGGCGCTTAGATTTCCCAAGATTCAATAGAAATTTTTGGAACCACTTAGAATCTTTTGTTCCTCTAATCAACAGTAAAGATGTTTTAGTCTCATCCTCATGCACAAGCACCCGGGAGGATGCCGCGGTTTCATGGAAAACAAGTTCATGATAGTCTTCAGCTCCACAGTAGCTTATCAACAGATTCAAAATGTGCTGAGTGGCAGACCTCTCCGTTTAGCTGGGAAACAAACCGCATAAAGCCAGTCTGGCATTCCTTTCTATTTCAGCAGATCAGGCTGTCGACATGGTCTGGTAAATATTGTTGTATTTCAGATGATTTCGGGTTTTTTCTTCTACGAAATGGTTTGTAAACAATCAGATGGTATTTTCCCTCCTAGACAGTTTTCATTACTGCTTAAATATTGGGACTTGGCTGATAATGTCTCCCCTACATGATCTGACGGTGTTTGGCAACCACAGATTAGCAGCATTCGTTTGTTCTCCAAGGAAGCCATAGGTGTTGTAGGTGATTGTAATGGCATTGCTGTGTGGTTGTTAAAGGGTTAGTTCACACAAAAATTAAAATTCGGTCATTAATTACTCACCCTCGTGTTGTTCCAAACCCGTAAGACCTTCGTTCATCTTCGGAACACAATTTAAAGGTGCTGTATGTAGGATTGACGCCGAGTGGTTGACCTAGGTATCACAGTCCAAATTCAAAATATTGGAGAGGGTTATTTCACCCGGCCACTCCTCCTCAGACTTGACGCACACGCAGGTTGCCAGATTGACGACACCAACAGGAACGAGCGCACTTGATGATGAATGAAATGAAATACGCTGTGTTTTCCTCCAATTGGCAACCCGGGGTCCCGAAATATAATTGGGTAAACTGGCAGTGGGCAGGTTTCACAAACCAAAACAGAGATTGACATTCCGGCCCGGAACGCACATTTTCAAAGGAGAATAACTGACTGTAGCATTGTTTTCCAGATAAACAAGTACGTTAACTTAGCATGTTTCTTAAATATCTGCAAACATATTATGGTATTATGCTTTAGTAGAGTCAAAAACTTACATACAGCACCTTTAAGATATTTTTGATGAAATCTGAGGGCTCTCTGACCCTCCCATAGACAGCAAGGTAACTACCACGTTCAATGTCCAGAAAAGTACCAAGATGATTGACAAAGTAGTCCGTGTGACATCAGTGGTTCAACTGTAAAGTTACGAAGCTACGAGAATACTTTTTTGCGCAAAGAAAACAAAAATAAAGATTTTATTCCACATTTCCGTCTCTACTGCTAAAGAAAACAAAAAAGAAGACTTTAAAGAAAACAAAAATAACGACTTTATTCCACATTTTCGTCTCTACTGTGTCACTTTGGACGTGCGTTCACGACAGTATCATGACGTGAGCGTGTGGCAGCGCTGACCCAAATCCGGCGTAATGACGTCATCATGCCGGATCTGGGTCAGCGCCGGCGCCGCCACACGCTCGCGTCATGAGACCCCTCAGATTTCATCAAAAATATTTTAAATTGTGTTCCGAAGATTTTGTTGGGTGGTTGAATAAACACCACCTCTAAAATTAATGTAGTTAGAATAACTCAGATACAGTGCCGTTCAAAATTTAAGATCCGTAATATTTTTTGTAAGACATTAATTGATGCATTTATTCAGAAAAGGTGCATAAATGGATCAAATGTGACCGTAAGAGACATTTTTTTTGTTATGTAATGTAACAAAAGATTTATATATCAAATTAATGCAGTTCTTTTAGAATCTTGGATAAACTGCGTCATGAGACCCCTCAGATTTCATCAAAAATATTTTAAATTGTGTTCCGAAGATTTTGTTGGGTGGTTGAATAAACACCACCTCTAAAATTAATGTAGTTAGAATAACTCAGATACAGTGCCGTTCAAAATTTAAGCTCCGTAATATTTTTTGTAAGACATTAATTGATGCATTTATTCAGAAAAGGTGCATAAATGGATCAAATGTGACCGTAAGAGACATTTTTTTGTTATGTAATGTAACAAAAGATTTATATATCAAATTAATGCAGTTCTTTTAGAATCTTGGATAAACTGCGTCATGGTTTCCACAAAAATATTAAGCAGCGCAACTGTTTTCAACATCGATGATAATAAGAAATGTTTCTTGAGCAGCAAATCAGAATGATTTCTGAAGGATCATGTGACACTGAAGACTGGCGTAATGCTGCTGAAAATTCAGCTTCGCATCACAGAAATAAATTACATTTCATGTAAATTACAAAAATATTTACAGTAGTATTTTAAATTGTAATATTATTTCACAAGATTACTATTTTACTACTGTATTGTTTATCAAATAAATGCTGCCTTGGTGTGTATAAGAGACTTTAAAAAAACATTTTAAAAAATCTTACTGACCCCAAACGTTTGAGCGATAGCCTACTGATTCATACTGAAATCCTTACGGTGGCCGAGAAGTGCAGAACAAATCACAATTCTGAAAACAAAATAACAAATTACAAACGCAAATGCAAGTCTAAAAAACAAAATAACAATTCAGAAAACACAACAACAATTCAGAAAACATTATAACAAGTCAGAAAACACAATGACAAATTCGAAAACAAATTAACAAGTCAGAAAACACAACGACAAATCAGACAAACCGGAAGAGGTAGGTATAGTTTGAGACAGCGCCATTGGTTTGGGATTACTCACCGCTGACTGGACGAGACATCTGTCAATCAACGTATACAGGAAGAACCAGCCGAAGAACAGCAGAGTCGTGGTAGAAAGTTCAGAGATGGTATTAAAGTAGCTCAGTTTAAATGTATTGTATGAATTGCCCTTACTATGGAATAAAAATACGGGGTGTATATTTACATTTAGTAAAAAGTGTTTGTGAAACAGCTCCAGTGGCATAGATGGATAAGTGCGTGTCATTGACTTTTTGACGCGATCGACCCGGGTTCGATCCCACCTTTTGCCGAACTTTTTTTCCCTCCCTTTTCAAATCTCGTATTAGCAATGGATTCTATTTAAACTGTGAAAATAGCAGTATTTTTAGCAATATGCAATTTTTTAATATACTTTACTAAGTGCAAATACCTATTTACACTATGTTAAAATAGCAGGATTTCTACTATCAAGTATACTACTTGTTGCAAATAGTGGCAATTATCTGCACTTCAGTATTGTAGTACATTATAAAACAGTATGCAATAATAACGTATTGAGTGTAAATGATCATTTCAATTAAAATTATTAAATGGATGCCACCATATTGGTACAATAAAGCCCTCCCTAACCCTACCCAATACTTTATTTTCAACTTTTTGATTATTTCCTTAATTTTTATTGAAAATAAATGCCTTTACGATGTGATACGAGATTTGAAAAGGGAGAAAAAAAAGTTCGGCAAAAGGTGGGATCGAACCCGGGTCGATCACATCAAAAAACCAACAACACTCACTTATCCATCTGCGCCGCTGGAGCTGATGATTTACAGGCGATTTTAACTAAATATAAATAAACACTCCGTATTTTTTATTCCATAGTAAGGGCAATTCATTCAATACAATTAAACTGAGCTACTTTAATACCATCTCCGAATGTTCTACCACGACTCTGCTGTTCTTCAGCTGGTTCTTCCTGTATACGTTGATTGACAGATGTCTCGTCCAGTCAGTGGTGAGTAATCCCAAACCAATGGCGCTGTCTCAAACTATACCTACCTCTTCCGGTTTGTCTGATTTGTCGTTGTGTTTTCTGACTTGTTAATTTGTTTTTGAATTTGTCATTGTGTTTTCTGACTTGTTGTTGTGCTTTCTGAATTGTTATTTAGTTTTTTAGACTTGCATTTGCATTTGTAATTTGTTATTTTGTTTTCATAATTGTGATTTGTTCTGCACTTCTCGGCCACCGTAAATCCTTGATATTTGACTGTCAAATCAAAGTACAATTTGGTAAAAAAAAAAAAACGATACTTAAAGGACCAATTCACCTCAAAATTAAAGTTTTATTCTCATTTTACTTTCTTCTGTGGAGCACATTAGAAATTATTTTGGAAAATGTGGTTTGTTTTGGACCCTGTTGACTTTCATTGCATGGACACAAACAGTTGAAACATTTTTCAAAACAGAATGTAATACAGGTTAGAAACAACGAGTAAATAATGACAGAACTTGAATTTTTGGGTGAACTATCCTTTTTAAGCCTTCATTTGTTTTTCTTTTTCTGTATTCGCCCCTCCCAATGCTGTCCAGGAAAAACTATTTCTATTAAAATGATCTCATTTTTGTTTCCTATTTGTGCACTGCAGTGTTTTTCAAGGACAAATGCCACCCCTGACATGTTTTCTTTTACTTTGTAAGTTCCTCCAAAATCAAGCTGCAAGTAAACAACCCAGTAACTGAATTACCCAAATGATTGTGGCATGATGTTGAAGTGTCCCAATGCTGCATTAGGTAATCGGCCCTCTGTGGTCACCTTGTGCTTCTCGAATTCTTCAGCAGACTTGGCACTTGACTTTCTTACTGTTCATTTGTTTACCAACAAACAAGCTCTACAACGGTGCCATTGCGATGGCATTCCAGACATGACCTGTTATTAAAAGCGATTCGAGACAAAATGTTCCCTATATGTAACAGTCTGAGAGTTTGTCTTTTTTGGCACCTGAAGTATGTACCGACCGGCCAGCCCCTGTGAGCGCTGAACTAAAAGGATCAGCCGTAATGCGAGTCACAAGAGGGCCGAGGGAAAAATGAGAACTCGAGTTTCACACAATAATGACCATACTTGGGGACATTCGGCCCGCTGTAGCCCACCCTGCCATCCAACTTCAGCATTTGAGAAGAACATAGTCTTTTATGGATTGAAATTGTTGAAAAGAAGTTCTTTTCTGTCATCTTTTTACACTATGTTCTTGATGCAAGGAAACGCAAACTGCAGTCCAAACACATTCCAATGAGTGCTGTAAGATTTTATTGTTAGCTTTTCCTTCTGGCTACGTCCTGTGCAGAAAATGAAATGAACTCTAAGCAGAAAGTTTCTCCTGAGTAAGCAACACACCCTGGGCTTCAACTGCAGAGCACAATAGAACCAAATCTATAAGAATCAAGAACAAGCGCTTGAACGGTTTCTATGTGACTCGTCTCCAAGCACTTATGGGATTTCGATAATGCATGTCGCCAGCATTTATCTTCACTCTTGATGTAAATGTCTTCTCTGAGCTGAACGGAAATGAGTAAGCATTCATTTTAATGACCTGATTTTGACAATAAAGAACGCTTTTGTCACCGTATCTGACACATGAAAAATAATGACGCAGGTCTTTTTGGAGAGCTCGGAAATTGTGTTCCAGCAACTTCTTTCCGCTTACAAGAAGAAGAGTGTATTTTGATATTTTTGGCACATATCTCTATCTATATGTTGTTGTTTTGCAGGATGTCATCCTCAGTGTCTGTGGCAGTTATGGCTCTTTATTTTTTTCATATTCAAAACTAAACAAATATTTAGGTTTGATTTTAGTCTTGTGTGAGCAAATGCCTAATTGACATGTATCGCCCCTTGAGGAACGATTCAGTTTATATATATATATATATATATATATATTTGTGCTGTCAAACGATTAATCGCATCCAAAAAAAATTGTGCTTTTTTTTTTTTACATAATATATGTATGTGTACTCTATATATTTATTATGTATATATAAATACACAAACATGAATGTATATATTTCAGAAAACTATGTTGTGTTTACATATTAAATATAATTACATATAATATAAATTATATGAATATAAATATAGACATGTCAATATTTTTAAAACATATACTGTATGTGTGTGTTTATATATACATAATAAATATACACATAACACATATATATATATTATGCAAACAAAAACATTTATTTTGGATGCGATTAATCATTTGACGGCACTAATATATATGTGTGTGTGTGTGTATATATATATAATACAAATTATATATAATGATAATTATTATTATTAAAATGTCATTTATTATTATTATTATTATTATTATTATTATTTTGATTGAACCTTTTTCCCCAACAAGCTGCCCTTAAAGAGTAAACACCATGTATGAACATGGATTTTGCCAATGTATTCACAACTAACCAGGAAGTGAATGCAAATAATCATTGTGTCATATATTTATTACATAGAAACTTCTTGAAAAGTTGGTTCTTGTAAGTTTATAGGAAGATTTCTGTCTTAAAAGAGTCAAAAAAGAAAAAATGCCTTTAAAAATGTTTAGATTAAACGCCTATTAAATACAGGCACTGCTAATGTATTTTCTATGTGCAATAAAAATTTATTTTATTTTTGAAATGTCAAGTGCACAAACAATAATAAAACCTAATGAGAAAATAAACCCTAATGAAATGTTTTTATCGGGTCACGGGAGGTCACATACCTCATGTTTGCATACAATATTTTCACTGAACTCTTCACCTGATGTTAATGACCAGTGACTGGTCTCGTTTGAGCTGACTCAACTGATGGCTGCAAACCAAGCTGCAAAACAGGTGGTTTTAATAGTGGTGTAACAGCAAGCCATTGTGGACTGCTGCCCTGAAGCCCAGGATGTTTTCTGTGGAAAATGGAAAAATACTTTACATAAGTATCTCAAAACAGGAAGAGCTTTCACGTAACACATTTGTTTCCTTTTGTTTTAGCGCACTGAACCACTTGTAATATTTAGCCCATATTTGTACTTGTTATATTTTGTTAAGGGCTCATGAGGAATCAAACAAGCTTGATGTACTATGAAAACATACTGCAACTTTCATAACTCAAAACTTCCTCTCCAGTTCAAAAAGGCCAAACGGCTTGTTTTGAATGTCTGCAACGTTCTGATTTTAGACAAATAAAAATATTTGAGGATACGATCATTCGCAGTTGCACGTCAACAACACGTATTCAGTCTAAAACCTAATGTAAACACTGAAAAACAATCGATGTACAAACACTCTTCACTCTGAAATTGCTAGTAAATTTCACAAAGAATTACAACATGTTGAATTGAACATGACATTTTGAAGCAGAAAGGCTGAATTAGTGTCCTACTCCAATAATCTCAAGTTCAATTATAAATCTTTGAAGAGTGAAAAATGTTTCAATGAGCTTCCTCTTATTAATGAGTGTTTTTCACAATGGAAATATGTAGTAAAACTAGTTTTTAAAAATGCACACTTTTTAGTGCTCAGGCCTATTTAGGCTTTCATAAAAAGGAGTAAATGTGACCCTGGACCACAAAACCAATTATAAGGGTTAATTGTTTGACAATAAATATGACAATATTTGGCCGAGATACAACTATTTGAATATCTGGAATCTGAGGGTGCAAAAAAATCAAAATACTGAGAAAATCACCTTTAAAGTTGTCCAAATGAAGTTCTTAGCAATGCACATTACTAATCAAAAATTAAGTTTTGATATATTTACGGTAGGAAATTTACAAAATATCTTCATGGAACATGATCTTTACTTAATATCCTAATCATTTTTGGCATAAAATAAAAATCGATAATTGTGACCCATACAATGTATTTTTGGCTATTGCTACAAATATACCCCAGTGACTTAAGACTGCTTTTGTGCTCCAGGGTCACATATATTCAAACCCACTCCTTCCCAGAGCAAAATGTTAATCTGTTACTCCACCCTAAAAAAGGTGTAAATTCCTTTCAACAACAGGTCAACCTTTGACCCAATGACTTCATGTGCCAAACAAGCGGTGTTGCCTTCCACTGCCGCCATTGTTGGGTATTACTGTGACCAAGTTGAGGGCCCATTTGGAGCCTTTTAGACGCTCCTGACGGGATGCAAAACAAGGATGTTGTGTGTCCCTATTCAAATATTATTCATTTGAATATGAAGGGTATGAGGGGAACAAGAGCTTCATGCAAAAGTGACATTTACTGGTTCACGGCTACAGCTTTTACCTGATTGTTTTGAGTATGTTTCATTTAAAGCCAGAAGTAAATGTTGTGCAGGCCTGGAAAGTATGTAGATATATAGTATTACTATAACACTAACAGCTAGAAGCGCACATCTACAGTATGTACTCTATGGTTGGTTCCTTGGGTATTTTTAACAAGTAATCATTGCTGAGATCTTTTGTCTGGTGACTTGTTGATGACTAATGTCTGTTTAAAGCCTGTTTATAGTTTCTTACCACTGATAAACAAATCGCTTTTCCTTTTGACTCATTTATGAAGATGCTGTGCAGACTTTACTCACTTTCGCCTTTTTGTTTTTTGTACTTATTTTGTCTTGTTTTTTATGACTAATGTCTAAAAACTCTTAAATTAAGATACACTTACTTGAGAAGCAAAATGACTCAAGATATTAAGTCTTGTTTTTTGAAAAAATCATTCAAATTAAGTGAGCTTGTGCTTAAAACGGCAAACTATTTCAATGAGGTAAGAAAAATAAACTTAACTCAAAGGAAAACAAGATTATTTATCTTGATTATTATCTAACAGATTTTTTTAAAGCATAAACTCATTTAATTTTGCCCTAATTTTTTATTTCTTAAGTCATTTTGCTTTTCAAGTAAATGCATATTGATTTAAGATTTATTTAGTGTTGAGATATTTGTGCAGAAAAACAAGAAAATCTTTTTTTGCAGTGTTCTTACTGTTAGTTCATTCAGGATTTCATTTTGAAGAGACTCTCTGAGCTTTTTGATCATTGCCATCAGATTTGGTGCATGACTCCCTAGATATAAAACCTCAGATATCTGTGGAAACTGGCTTTTTTGTTTCATCATTACTGCTTTTTCTGTTATGTTACTGAAATTGTGTATTACGCTAATGAACAATGCTGCAAAATAGAGAAGCTTAGAGCTGTGCAAGTGGGTGTTCACTTTTTATTAAAGTTAACTAAAACTAAAACCATAAAAAAAGTTTGTTACTAATAAAATAAAATAAACTTTACAATAAAATAAAACAAAATAAGAATAAAAAACTAAAACTGAAATAAAATTAATAAAAACTATATAGATATTTGTTTGGTATCCTGTAGCAACCCTGCGCCCTTAAACAGTAACATAGCAAACATGAGTTTTGCAGAATGAGGGTTAACATACTGACAAAGAGAAAAAATAGCAACAGCACAGTGGCCAAAGACAAGGCACATTAATCAGGAGGATTTTGGCTGTGGTCCTTGTAATATTGTGTGTGAGATTAAATGTTGTGTTTGTATGTCACACAGGTTCTGGAGAGTTTTAAGATCATGGACTACAGTCTGCTGTTGGGGGTGCACGTTCTGGACCAGAGTCACAGAGAAGGAGACGTCAACATTGTGGACGGGAAGAGGACCGTGGGACAGAAAGTTCTTTATTCCACTGCCATGGAGTCTATTCAGGGAGACGGCAAGGCAGCCGAGGCGTTGACTACCGACGACACGTGAGTCCCTGATATTAAATCCAGTGTTTATCCTGTTTGTATATATTCAAAATGTGTGTGTAGTTATATACACAGATTAATGCACATTGGTTGCAAATACAGTATATCTCTTTTTTTTTTTTT
>NW_015505438.1:522295-524350 GCF_001515645.1 Sinocyclocheilus grahami | reverse complement strand
ATATATATATATATATATATATATATATATATATATATTAGATAATTATTTAATCAATATTATATATATACATAACCCTATATATATACACATACACATACACACACATATAATATTTGTCGAACTGTATTATTCATTTATGATTAGTTATGTCTTTAAATAAGAATAATTTTTCAGTATTATAATATTTTTTTTCTTTGAAAAATTAGAACAATAAAAACACAAATTAGACTGCAATTAGAATTTGTCACAGTGCAAAAATAAGATTAAAGCTTTATGATTTTTATTTTTTATTTTGCGGGTGAAATGGCTTGTCTTGACCTTGATATGTTAATTTCCTAGCCACTAATAACATGATATAATTTTAATACAATGTTTCCTTTTACACAGAATGGGAGGCATTCCTGCAAAAACACACAGGGATGGGAAACTACTTATATTTCTAGGCATTATCGACATCTTGCAGTCTTACAGGTAAGCCTGGTGTCAGTTTACAACAAACCCAAGAGCCCAAATGTCATGTTACACACCAGCTTACAGCATATTAGCTCAATGCACCATCTTTAAATGAACTCCCTCATCCCTGACGAGATCTCTTGCTCTTATTTCCCACCAAGATTCATTAAGAAGCTGGAGCACTCCTGGAAGGCACTCGTCTATGATGGTGTAAGTCTATATGTCTCTCTGCTCTCTTCGTTTATGAATAGACTATTCATACCGCTGGGGGAATTAAAGACTCTTCCTGGTTTAATTGTCTTGTATTCTCTTTCTCCTAGGATACGGTGTCTGTGCACAGACCGAGTTTCTATGCAAACAGATTTCTCAAGTTCATGAGCTCCAGAGTATTCAGAAAGATTCAGCGTAAGTCAACAACGGCGAGCAAATTCATTCATTATGCAAGTATTACATAATCACAACGGGATACATTTTGAATGTTAAACGTTATAATGGTACAACCTGCATCTGCGAAATTCATATTTTAAGAAATGTGATTACACTGCACAAAAAGGTCTCATTTGTTAACATTAGGTAATGCATTAGTTAACATGAACTGTGAGCAATATATTTTTTACAACACTTATTTACCTTTGTTGATGTGAAAAACAGTTGTAAAATTCTTAAAAACAATAATGCCAATACAGTTGTTATTTTTCTGTTCACGTTCATAGTGCATAAAATGATTTTAACACATGCAACTTAATGTAGATGTAAATGTAGAAATGAAGACTAATAAATGCTGTAGAAATATTGTTCATTAATAACTAATGTAGTTAACTAATGAAAACTTATTGGTAAATGTTACCGATTGTTTAATAATTAAGAAATTGTTTAATTTAAGTCTGTACATTTAATTGCATATATCTGTGGATATGAAAAATAGAATTAAATCAAACCAAAAGAAAATGTGCAAAGTCACTGCCACAGTACTAGGATGTTCTGGGTTATTTTCTATGATATTTTGGCCTCTAGATTAAAACCGGGTCAAAGAAGTGCATTGCAAGCAGTGGAATTATAATTATAATTAATCTAATTGATAGTTGGAAAAAGATAATTATCATATATAAAACTTCCTGTCAGTGAAAAAATGTAAGAACAGAAGTTGCATCAATATTCTTGCACGACCGTCATTATTTTTCAACTTTAATTTCATTACTAAGAATATTTTGAAACAACATTACAACAGCAGAACTTCTCCTTCCTCTTTCTACAAGCTATCAAGAAGTCAAGAACTTTAATTCACCCGGTAATCAGATTTTTATAAGCCAAATAGCAGAATGCAGATTTATTTTTATCCTTTCTAATAAAGTTAGACAGCAGACCAAGATTTCATTTCACAGTCTAATTGTCTGCTGCCAGGTAACAGTTAGGGGAGAGTTACATCATCATATTTTCAGTTCATTTAGGACAGTGTCCGTAATTAGTCTCTTTGTCGCACATCCAGCAAATCGTTTCTCCCCGAGCAAGAGGGCGCGGAACTCCATATCAGCGCTGAAGTGCTCTTCTCAAGAGGTGCTGTCCTCACAGAAGGAGGAGAAGGCCGAGGAGAGGACGGAC
>NW_015505438.1:519225-521581 GCF_001515645.1 Sinocyclocheilus grahami | reverse complement strand
GACGGAGATTGTTTGTGAAACGCGGTAAAAAACGCCAGTGTAGACGAGGATCGTTTTCATTTTAAAACGCCATTTTAAAATGAAAACACACTAGTGTAAACAGGGCCTCAATGACTACCATCAGCTGTTTGGCTACAAGCATTCTTTCAAATATCTTTAGTGTTTTGGAAAAAGTGGAGGGTGAGTAATTGATGACAGAATTATCATTTTTGGGTGAACTATCCCTTGAATGTTCTTATTTGCATATTAATGAGGCAAACAACATTAGCTAGGCTTAACAATGGCATTAGTCTGGGGTTAAAAAGATACCTGGGGATAAGTGCAGAGTAAAAAGCTCTTGATTTGCATCTTATGCCACCACTAAAGATCTTCCTCGTTCAATTCGCATTTACTACCTGAACACAAACCTCAGCGGCAGAAGTTACACAATGTCCTTGCTTTGAAATTTTGTGCTGCTAAATTAGTCATCGGCTCAGAGCTGCTTGCTGGGTATGAATTACAATAAAAAATGTGATATCTTACTGTTCAAAAGTTTGGGTTCAGTATGTTTTTAAAAAGAAATTAACACTTTTATTCAGCAAGGACACATTAAATTCATCAAAAGTAGCAGTAAAGACATTCACACTGTTACAAATGATTTATGTTTTAAATAATTGCTATTCTTTTGAACCTTATTCATCAAAGAATCCTGAACAAATGTATCACAGTTTCTAAAAACAATATTCAGCACAACTGTTTCCTCCATTGACAATAATACTGATAAATCTTCTCAAGCAGCAAATCAGCATATTAGAATGATTTCTGAAGGATCATGTGACACTGAAGACTGGAGGAATGATGCTGAAAATTCAGCTTTGCATCACAGGAATAAATTGCATTTTTAAATTTCAAACTTTTAAATGGTAGTTTAGTTACTTTGTCATGTACTGTACATTTATTCATCAGAAAATGCATGTTTCCTCCCAGTCACCTCATATGATGTTTTGTCTGCTCATCCCACAGTGTACTGGTCCTCTAACCGTCCTGACCTGGTCCCTCAGACTCCTTACCCGTATGAAGCCTCTTCCTTGAGCCACACCCTCTCCCCGCCCTCTATTTACGTCACAGATCGGTACCGGGAGGCCAGATCAAACGAAAGGTGACACCTTACATCTCACAAACCTTCAGACCAATCATCCCGACACACACCTGTTACCTTCTCACATCTCCACTTCTCTTCCCACCACAGAAATACTGAAAGGGGCAGTTCAACTAAAATATGAAAATTTACCAAACACATTTGACTTCTTTCCATGGAACACAAATGGAGAATTTTTTTTTTGTCATAATGAATACGGACTAAGGCTTTCAGGCTTCAGAAGGCGGCAACAGCACCATAAAAGTATCGTAAAAATAACCATATGACTTGTGCGTCATATGATTGTGAACTTTATGAGATGAACAGACCAAAATCTAAGTGGTTACACCACTGCTAAGATGCTCCAATCGTCTTCTTTGAACCACTCAACTCAACAAATGATTCAGAGCAGTTTTGTGAACTGAATCAGTTGATTCATTGACAAGATCTGACTCGAAAGAATGATTCCTACACAAATCCAGCTTTGCTTCTTCTCTCATTAACACTCCAAGGAAAGCTAGAAGTCATTATTTTTGTCCTTTGATTTCAGTTTCAAGTCATTTACTATTTTTATGGTACATTGGAGTCCTCTTTTAAAGCCTAAAACCCTTCATTTAACTGTCATTTCATGGAAATTGTTCAAAACCTTTTTGAGTTTCTCCAAAGAAAGAAAGCGAAATAGGTTAGGTTTGAGTAAATAATGACAAACCAGTGTGATTTTGAACTGAATCAGTTGATACATTGATGATCTAGTTCAAAAGAATCATTCCCTCACAAATCAAACTTATCTCATGGAGATACATACCAAGGAAAGCTAGCTATCATCATTTTTGTCATATGATTTGAGTTTCAAGTTGTATACTACTTTTATAGTGCGTTTGAGTCCTTTTTGAAGCCAAAAAACATACTTTACTTATTTACTTATTGCAATTACATTCAAAAGAGCAACAGATACTTCAAAATCCTTTTGTGTTCCATTAAAGAAAGAGTTAGGAATGACAGGAGGGTTGAGTAAATGATGACAGATAATTGATTTTTGTGTGAACTATTCCTTTAACTATCCTAGTCATTCGAATATAGTCAAACAATGCCACAATGTAACACTTGAGATGGATTTCTTATATCCTGCTCTAGCGTGAGCAGCTGACTAGGTGTTGTCATGTTACACTTGTTCTGCTGCTGGATTCTTTGTGTTTGGTTTTCACTGATCTCCTCACCTTTGACACACACCTGTTTTAA
>NW_015505438.1:518106-518719 GCF_001515645.1 Sinocyclocheilus grahami | reverse complement strand
AAAAAAAAAACGAAATATCTTGCTGACCTCGGGCAGTCAAAGCGTTTGGTGAAGTCCAGGGTGAGCCTGTGTTAATGAACACCCTCAGCATCTGAAAAGTGTCACATGCTCAAAGTGCTTTATGTTCATGAGGTGAACAAGGGTCTGGTTGCCATGGCAGCAATAACTCAAGAGATTATTACAGGCAATAAAAACATAAGCACATTCCAAAGTGGATATAGATGGCCAGCGCTCATCTGAAACATGTCACGGTAATGATGAGAAATATTACAGCTGAAATGCTTTCTGTTCTGGTCTCCCTCACACACGGCCACACATATTCCCTCTGTGGCATTTATGAGGCCACCAGCTTTGCTCAATATTCATCTGTCATGTTTTGAGGACTCTTCATTTGTCCTTGAGCTCCTTCGGGCTGTTCTTCTGACTCACTGCTGCTGTTGTTTCCTTTCAGATGTGCCTGCTCAACTTTTACATTGGAGGACAGTGGCATCTGTCTGACGTCGGAGCAAAGCACCATGGACATAGACAGAGATGACGACTCAGTGCTGGATGTCTACTTTGTGAGTTTGTGCAGTACAGTTAGTCGATTGCATCTCGAGGGATCTATGGATCT
>NW_015505438.1:515253-518023 GCF_001515645.1 Sinocyclocheilus grahami | reverse complement strand
ATGCCTATCCTGCATGAGGTCTTTTGGATCTGCAATGAAATTGTCAAAAATGATCAAAATATCTGTTATTATGTGGCTCTTTGGAATAGTCTAATTGGTCAGTTGCAGCATAACTATGATCATAGCAGGTAAGATTTTGTATATTGGCCAAAAAACATTCAGGACCAGTTATAATCCATTTTGTAATCCATTTTGTGTGTATGTACAGTATATGAATATTACATTTTTATTGAATTTAATATGTATAACTTATAATCATATGCAATATAATAATGAACACAAATTGTTGTTTAGATTTTATTTTTTTAGATTTTAATTCTTATTTCATTATAAATGTAATGTATAAAATATCAGATATATCATGTATGAATAACAGATAAAATTCCGAGTTACTTTTTATATTATATTACAAAGGTTTATTATTATTATAAATAAAAACCTTTTACCTATAACAAATGTTATTCTTTTATTTTTATTATAAAAAACGTTTTAAAATTATGACTGACAAATCTTATCCCTGATTTTTATAAATATCAGATTCAATTTTGAAAGTTAAGAAAGGAATAAGGCTAGTCAGTCAGTATTACAACTTATAATTTAAAACGTTTAATAATAAATATAAAAGAATAACATTTGTAATATAAATAATAACTTTTTAGAATTTAATATAAATATTTAAAGATTATAATATAAATCAAATATAAATATTTAGAAATTTAAAAATGTATTGTGAAAGTAATGAAAAGAATAAAAAAAGAATAACCTTTGTAATATAATATAAAATAATAATATAAAACGATATAATCTACTAATGTTAAAATATTATATATATTGATATTATTGTATTATAAATGTATAAATACCAGAATACTGTAATTATTTATATTACATTAAAAGTCTTAAATATACTTTTTAATATACTGTATATTATGAAAGTAATACTGCCACTAATAACTTACAACTTCTATAAAAGTTGATCATATTGTTGATCTCTTTTCCAGTAAGGAGCAAAACGAGATGATCTTCATCTCTACCCTCCCCATCATCACCTGCTTCTGTAGTCCTCCGGATCCTCATGTGCCGAGAGCGCCACCTGCTGCCAAACAAAGAAAACATTCGCCAATACAACAGCTACAAACATCAGATCACAGACTGTTTGGAGGGAATGTGGCTACAAGAGTTCAGATTCAGGGACATCCGTAACCACATGCTGATTCAGCTTTTGTAGCCCTAACATTACAGGCAGCTCTGGGATCGGACTGAAGGCAGATGTCACATCATGCCATTCACTGTTTTGGAAACATGCAATAATTACGCTCCTTTGATATGCAAAGATGGTTTATAACTGCTATGTTCTTTACCTCTTAAAGGATCTAGTCTTTAGTGACCTAGATGCAGCGCTTGGCGATTCAAACTCTAGGGAACAGAGCTGTTCAGATCTTTTTAAACGTGCAATTTTCATACATTATACAAGGGTGTGTTATCGTTTTATTTCCAAGCCAAAACAGTTTCTAGGAAACAACAGATGTGTGACTGTAGTTCTCAGACATCTCTTATGATGTACTGTAAATGTAGGAGTGTCTTTCACTGTGTAACTTCAGTCATGCTCAGATTTACACTGGTACATCAGCTCCTGATAATCAAGAGTGGGATTCGCATCAGCAGTGCATCATTTACATATATCCAGATGCCAGAATGTTTTAATGTGCTAAAATGCAGTCAGTCTTTCAAGTGGGGACGGGTGAGTTTCATACACGCATATACATTCTCTCAGGAGATCCTTTTCCTAGAGGCGTCCAAATGATTGCTTGATGTTAGATGCTAGTGCGCTTCTGATTTTAAATGCCATGTCCGAACTGTCTTTTGAATATTATTATTGCACCTTTGTTTGTTTTGAGGCCATAATTTATTAAATCATTATTATAAATTAACTTTGTGTTGGTCTGCATTTCATGTCGACCAGTATTTGGCCGTTTTGAGATTATTGCGACGTGCATTGTTTGTGAATGAGAGTCCATTTTATTTTGGCAAATTTTTATGTATTTCGCTCCCGTTAAATTGTGTTATGTACAGTCTGCACTAACATTCAAATGTTTGGGGTCAGTAAGATTTTTTTATATTTTTGAAAAATGTCTTTTGAGTTCACCAAGGCTGTAATCATTTGATCAAAAATACAGTAACATCATATTATTACAATTTAAAATAAGAGTTTTCCATTTGAATACATTTTAAAATGTAATTAATAACGATGATGGCAAAGCTAAATTTTCAGGGGCCATTTATCCATGAAGACCTCGCCACCCCTCATTATAAAATGGATGCATCCGTTATCCTGGTACGTTGAACGTTACCCCCCAGTGCGCAAGATATACAGGTACATCTAAAAAAAAATTGTCACTCATTTCAGAAAGTGAAACCCATATATTATATAGATTAATTACACATAGAGTGAAATATTTCAAGCCTTTATTTCTTGAAATTTTGATGATTATGGCTTACAGATAATGAAAACCCAAAATTCAGTGTCTCAGAAAATTAGAATATTGTGAAAAAGTTAAATATTGGAAAGTCATGGTTTCACACCCTAATCAGCAAATTACCTCAAAACACCTGCAAAGGTTTCCTGAACCTTTAAATGGTCTCTCAGTCTGGGTCAGTAGGCTACACAATCATGGGGAAGACTGCTGACTTGACAGATGTCCACAAGGAGGGTAAGCAACAAAAGTCCATTGCTAAAGAAGCTGGTTGTTCACAGAGTGCTGTATCCAAG
>NW_015505438.1:514016-514358 GCF_001515645.1 Sinocyclocheilus grahami | reverse complement strand
AAAGAAATAAAGGCTTGAAATATTTCACTCTGTGTAATGAATCTACATAATATATGGGTTTCACTTTCTGAAATGAGTGAGGAAAAAATATTGACCTTTTTCATGATATTCTAATTTTTTGATGTACAGTGGGTACGGAAAGTATTCAGACCCCCTTAAATTTTTCACTCTTTGTTATATTGCAGCCATTTGCTAAAATCATTTAAGTTAATTTTTTTTCCTCATTAATGTACACACAGCACCCCATATTGACAGAAAAACACAGAACTGTTGACATTTTTGCAGATTTATTAAAAAAGAAAAACTGAAATATCACATGGTCCTAAGTATTCAGACCCTTTG
>NW_015505438.1:511980-513583 GCF_001515645.1 Sinocyclocheilus grahami | reverse complement strand
AAAAAACACCTGAAGGACTCCAGGATGGTGAGAAATAAGATTCTCTGGTCTGATGAGCCCAAGATAGAACTTTTCGGCCTTAGTTCTAAGCGGTATGTGTGGAGAAAACCAGGTACTGCTCATCACCTGTCCAATACAGTCTCAACAGTGAAGCATGGTGGTGGCAGCATCATGCTGTGGGGGTGTTTTTCAGCTGCAGGGACAGGACGACTGGTTGGAATTGAGGGAAAGATGAATGCGGCCAAGTACAGGGATATCCTGGACGAAAACCTTTTCCAGAGTGCTCAGGACCTCAGACTGGGCCGAAGGTTTACCTTCCAACAAGACAATGACCTTAAGCACACAGCTAAAATAACGAAGGAGTGGCTTCACAACAACTCTGTGACTGTTCTTGAATGGCCCAGCCAGAGCCCTGACTTAAACCCAATTGAGCATCTCTGGAGAGACCTAAAAATGGCTGTCCACCAACGTTTACCATCCAACCTGACAGAACTGGAGAGGATCTGCAAGGAGGAATGGCAGAGGATCCCCAAATCCAGGTGTGAAAAACTTGTTGCATCTTTCCCAAAAAGACTCATGGCTGTATTAGATCAAAAGGGTGCTTCTACTAAAAACTGAGCAAAGGGTCTGAATACTTAGGACCATGTGATATTTCAGTTTTTCTTTTTTAATAAATCTGCAAAAATGTCAACAATTCTGTGTTTTTCTGTCAATATGGGGTGCTGTGTGTACATTAATGAGGAAAAAAATGAACTTAAATGATTTTAGCAAATGGCTGCAATATAACAAAGAGTGAAAAATTTAAGGGGGTCTGAATACTTTCCGTACCCACTGTACCTGTATATAAGTGACAATGACTGATAAACCCAAATGACAAGAAACTACACACAGGACAGACTTTCCTCTTACGACGAAGCAGAATCTACTTCAATTACGGTATGTAACTATAATTAAATGCATGGTTGCTTGTTTTTGAATGCATAATCTATAGAGTTATAGTGTTCAGGGAAAGTTTATAATGTACAGATAACAGAAGTTGCCATTGACTTTGTTCAGTATTGAACTTAGAAGGCCACATTGTTGCCCAAATAAGGCATGAGGGCCAGACAAGTCAGAGATGATAACATGTGCTTGACCATTTGTTTGAGAACACTGGAAAATTGGTACCTAAAAAGTAAGTTTGAACATGTTTTAATGTGCTACGTCTGAATGTTGTAAGGACTGTGTTAGGATTAAAAGTTTGTAATAATGCAAGACATTACAGGCAAGAACACTTTTTTTTTTCATGCGCTGGTCAATTTAGATTTTTTTTGTTTTTTTTAATTAATTTTATGTTAAAATAAGATTTCCCCTATTTTAAAGCATAAATCAAAAATCTATGTGAGGGGGAAAAAAAATCTACATTCTCTGAATTTATTCATTTGTTATTCATTATTAGAAAAAATAATGTAATATAATTCATGCACATATTAAGATGCTGTATTATGATATATATATATATATATATATATATATATATATATATATTGTAATGTGGTGTTTTGTTTCATGTTCTTTTTTTCCATGTCTTTTATTTTGTAATTGTTTCATGGTCCCATGGTCC
>NW_015505438.1:510578-511330 GCF_001515645.1 Sinocyclocheilus grahami | reverse complement strand
CTGCTACTCCAGGACCTGCTAACACCATGCCAGTTAAGTCCAAATTTACTCATGTCATGTCCACCATGTTAAAACCTGATCACGTCATGTCTGCTAACGTCATGTCTGCTACCCCAGGGCCTGCTCACGTCACGTCTGCCAAGCCAGAGCTTGCTCGCAAGATGGCCGCCACGGCCGAGTCCCCGGCCAAGCCCCGAGCCTCTCCACGTCGCGACGATCCCCAAGATTTCCCCTAAGGATTTTTTTGGGGGGGCTATAGTAGCCAAGCTCCTGCAAATGCGGAGCTTGGGCCAAGACTCAAAGGACTGATTGCTAGTGTGATGGACCCGCCTCTGATGTCGGTGCAAGCTGCAGGCATCCCGGCGACGTCAGCACTCTCAAGCCCCGCCATCTTAGAGGTCATGCCACACTCTGCGGGCCCTTCCTGTGATGGCGGTCGCCATTTTGAGCGTGTGGGCTGCATACTGCACTCCTGAGGCCTCTCCTGTCCACGAGTCCGCTCCAGAGGCCTCTCCTGTCCACGAGTCCGCTCCAGAGGCCTCTCCTGTCCACGAGTCCGCTCCAGAGGCCTCTCCTGTCCACGAGTCCGCTCCAGAGGCCTCTCCTGTCCACGAGTCCGCTCCACCATGAACTCACTGTCTGCCCTGTCACGACTATGGAGGCCATTTTTGAACTCACTGTCTGTCCTGCCACGGCCAAGGAGGCCGTTCATGAACTCACTGTCTGTCCTGTCACGGCCAAGGAGGCCGTAC
>NW_015505438.1:509550-510004 GCF_001515645.1 Sinocyclocheilus grahami | reverse complement strand
TCTGCCTGCTCCGCCATGGCTCCCCGTTCTGCCATGGCTCCAGGAGCCGCCCTTAGAGGGGGGGATATGTAATGTGGTGTTTTGTTTCATGTTCATGTTTTCCATGTCTTTTATTTTGTAATCGTTTCATGGTCCATGTTAGTGTCATGCTTCCCTTGCCTCATGCCTCTCTGCCTTGTGTATGTCATGTTCTGATTGGTAGTCTTAGTCATGTGTCTTGTTCCCCATTGGTTTGTTCATGTCATGTGACACTCCTTGTCTGCTATAAGTAGCCTTCATGTTCCCATTGTGCTTTTCGTGTATTGAATGTATTTAACCCGCTGTTGGTGAGTATAGTCTGTGTGTCAAGTCTGCTCATGCTATGTCTGGGTCTTGGATTATTGTTTGGATCACTCTGTAAATAAACTGCACTTGGGTTCTCCCTACGCTCGCCTTCAGTGGATTGACTTATATA
>NW_015505438.1:497683-509304 GCF_001515645.1 Sinocyclocheilus grahami | reverse complement strand
TATATATTTTTTTTTTTTTCCTGAAAGACAAGACAAAAATACTGATTAAAATACTTTTGGTAGTTTGTGCAATAACAAATAATATAGTAAGGAATACAGCCAAACAAAAATATTTTGTCAATGCATTTTCTTGTTTTTGGCGGAAAAACAAACATCATTAAATCATCAACATATTCTCTGAATTTATTTACAATAAACTTTATATAATATTAAAATACTCTATATCTATATATAACAAATATAGACTAAAATGTTGTTGCATAAATGCAACGAATGCAATAAAAGTAATAAGAAATAAAGGCCACAAAACCGTCTTGGTGCACTTCCTCTTTCCGCTGTATTTGTGTTAATATGTTTGGGTTTTAAAGGCAACTGCCATCCACATGGTGGGAATTAGCAAGCTGTGCAGCATCATGGTTGTAGATAATGAAGAGATCGCTCTGGCCACTGCAAACCTGTTCCAGTGTGTCTATGACTCCCTTTCTGGAGGAGACAAGAGAAATTATGGCAAAGAGTCCCTTGTACTCGGTAAAAGAAGACATCTGAATTCAGAGCAACATCACTGAAGATTGTCATAATTTGACCCGATTGAGTGCAATTGAGTTAAAATTGCAAACTGCTCTTGTCCAATGACTGGCAGACTCCAGTAAGGACTTGAAGGATATTCTGCTTGCCTTGTTGGAAATGTTAGCAAGCAAGAAGGTGTCCGGACACTGCCGAGACCAGGCTCTGAACCTCCTGACCAAGAATGTGCCAAGAAAAGACAAGAAAAACACTGATAACTCCTTTTCACCATTGACCATGGTATGTTATTCATCATTATAGTATGATAGTGTCATAAATAATCACTGTAATAATAACAGTGGAAAGCTGTGCATGTGCTTTAATGTATTTGGAGCAACCGTGTGTCCAAGGATAATTATTTGCATAAAATGCACCCAAAGCAAAACCTTTTTTTATAGCCTTTTTTCTAATATAAATGTCATCTTAACATGATTATAAGGACATCCAGAGAATGTGCTTTTTTGCATATGAATGGCAAATTTCGTATATTTAGAATATAATTTTGTATGAAAAAAGATTTTGGTGAATAAAGATTTGTTCATAGAAATGTTTGTGTGTGTAAATTTCACAAGCAAAATTCTAAGTGTGAACACGTGATTTGTGCTGCTAGGAGGACAGCAATGACAATTTAATGTAACGTTTTTATGTAAATGTCTCAAAAACAGGTCTGAAGAAGATTCTGAAGGTCTGCGGTCAGGTTCCAGACCTTCCGGATCAGTTGCCGTTGACCGAAAACACAGGTGATTGCTAGCGTTCTCCTCAACAAGCTCTACGATGACATGCGCTGTGACCCTGAGAGAGATAACTTCAGAGATATCTGTGATGAATACATTAAGTTCAGCATTCACTACAAAATTAGGATTGTATGTAAACATGCATGTGGAGTTGATCATTAATGTCGCTGGTTACCATCAACAGGAGCAGGTTTGACCCCAACGACATGGACAGAAACATCTATGCCATCAATACTCCGTCAGGCAGTCTTCAGGGGCCTTTCGATGTCGGCAACGTCCTTGCGGATCATCAGGGCGTTATGGAGATGATGGTGGCCCTGTGTGGATCTGAGCGTGAAGTGGACCAGTTGGTTGCAGTGGAGGCCCTCATTCATGCGTCCACCAAAACCAGCAAAGCCTGGTGAAGGACATGTACAAGAATACTACAAATGAGAAGATCAAGATCAGACACTTTATGCACTATTCAAACTGTGTTTGTTGTAGTGTTCATTAGTTATTGAACAAGAGCAGTTGTTATATTTTTGCATATGTAACATGATATATCCCATTTATTTTCTCAGGTAAACTGGGATCCGCTGGAGGAGATGATTACAGCATGAGACAATTTGCAGAGGGTTCCACTGAGAAACTGGCCAAGCAGTGCAGAAAGTGTGAATGCCAGCTTTTCTTTATTTGTAGGACTCCTATAATATTGCATGAGTTGTGTTCAAACATGCACTAGTGTTCAAAGGTTTGGGGTCAGTAAGATTTTTATTCAGCAATGATGCATTAAATGGATCTGAAAAGTAACAGTAAAGACATTTTGTAATTTTCAAAAGATTTATACTTCAAATAAATGCAGTTGTTTTCAACATTGATAATAATAAGAAATGCTTATTGAGCAGCAAATCAGCATATTCTAATGATTTTTGAAGGATGTGACACTGAAGACTGGAGTAATGATGCTGAAAATGCAGCTATGCATCAAAATATATTCAAATATAAGAGTTATTTTCAATTGTAGTAATATTTCACAATATTACTGTTTTTACTGCATTTCTGGATGGAAAAAAAAATGTAGCCTTGGTGAGCATAAGAGACTTCTTTCAAAAACTTTTTTTTTTTTTTTTAAATCATACCAACCTCTAAACTTGTGAATGGTACTATAGCACTTTCTGAGTGCCCCCTAAAAGACAATGTACTGAAACTACTGTCAGAAAATCAAATACATTAACATATATGACCACCTCCATTTACATTGTCAACAGTGCCTATTCAGCATTGCATTTCAACTAGATTTGGTTTATTCCAGGTGGCTCTGCAACCCTACACTTGATGTGTGTACAAGGAAATGGGCCGTTGAAGGTTTGGCTTACCTTACGAATGATGCGGATGTAAAAGATTACTTTGTTGAGGATGAAGCAGCCATGACAGCCATGTTTGAACTTGCCAAGGTGTGTGTTAAAAGATAAAAAGACTGAATTAACTTGATCAACTGTGCAGATTTTTTCAATCCAAATGACTTAGAGATTTACATATAAATGTACAAATGGCAACACAACATTTTTCTCTTCTAGTCAAAAGATAAGACCATCCTATATGCTGTCGCCTGCACCCTGGTCAATTGCACCAACAGCTATGACAAGAAAGAGATAATCCCTGAGATGGTGCAGCTGGCCAAGTTCTCCAAACAACACGTCCCGGAGCAGCACCCGAAGTTGACATACACAGAATCCTGTGATGTGGCAAATCAATCTTTAAAACTACAAATACTCCATGTAGTTTCTCAATACATGTATGCTTAAGTATACAAGAACTAAAAATGTAGTTTGAATTAGTTTTAGATAAGGTCTGTGATGTCAAACTGCAGGACACTGCTTGAAATGTTATGCTGGACAAGTTAATATATACATTTTAAAACATTTCTCTTGTGCTTTAGGATAAGAAGGACTTAATTGAAAGGCGAGTAAAGAGGCTATTGAAAGCTGGAGCCACATCAGCTCTCGCGGTCATGGTCAAAGCAGATAATTCTATCCTGACTGATCAGACCAAAGAGATGCTAGCAAGGTAAGACTCAAAAATGGGTCAAAAGTCTATTCTGATAAGGTAGGCTGCAAACACAGCTTGTTTTGCACTGTGAATTACTGACTTCATCAAATGAAACCATTGAAATTCAAGAGACATTTAGACACCACAGTTAATAAAAGATTGTTTATTGATTGATTTCTTAAAAATATATTTTTTATTACACTTTTTTTTTATTGTCATTTTTTTACATCCTGTGTTGTAATCCCTAGACCCTGCTGCTAAAACTACCATTCTAAAATCTAATATGGGCTGATGATTTGTCTAATATGCTGCTGAAGTTAATAGTCTTACTATTTTTGTCCACCCAGAGTGTTTCTTGCCTTGGCAGAAGATATTAAAGATCGTGGCACAATTGTAGCTCTAGGTAAAAAAACAAAAAAAACACAGACCAAACACATTCCCAGTAGATACTTCAGTAAATCTTTTGAAATTAAAATTCACTACTATGTGCTACAGGCTTTGCTGCCATTAGCCCTGGAGGGAACTGACAAAGGAAAAATAAAGGCCAGCCATGCTCTGGCAAAGATAGCAGCCGTCTCCAACCCTGAAATCGCCTTCTCTGGCGAGAGGGTAAGATAACCTTTAACATGTTTATCACTGTGAAAGTCAGAAGAATAAGCAAAATACATGAATGAATACATGAAGAATTTTTTGTAATGCTAAAAGATATGTATACATTGCACAGTAATGAAAACAATATCTTATTTTGCATATGTTTGTTTGCATGTTTTTTGAGCACATAAAAATCGAATACCTCATTTTCCATATTTCTATCCTTTCCGTAACAGATATATGAAGTTGTGCGACTACTGGTTTCCTGGCTAAACTCATGAGATGGTGATGAGATGGTCTAGAAAACTCTGAAGCTCTGCTGGGTCTTACAAATCTGGCTGCCTTGAATGACAAACTTTGGTAAGTGTCATATGTTACATACCTCCCGGCCTGTCTAGGGTCAGGGGTGGCCGAAACAAGGAAATTTGCAAATGAAGCCAGAAGAAAAGAAACCGCTTTTCTACCTGCAACCTGGAGGTCCGTTGTTAACCGTTGTTAATTTGAAAAATGCCGGCGCCGGCAGATGTAACGTACACACAAGCGCAGATGTGGTGTTTACAACTTACCTGAATTCGCCTCGGTAAAAACGGATAAACTTTTTAATATCCTCCTCATTTTTTTCTCTACTAGATGCCTGCTGTACGTACGCTGCAGCTCCTCAAACATTGAACAAAATATAACAAGTAAAAGCATTTTTTTTTTTCAAATTACTTTCCAAATTTAGAAATAATTTTCCTTCATTTAAGTAGTGTGAGAGCGCAACGATGCTCTAAATGTGTTGGCATAGCAACGTGATACTTCCGCTTTCCTTTTCCGCCTGTCCCTACGAAGGCCGTCTCGTTTAATTCTAGGTTGAGGACACTTCGTATATGCATCCTCCAGAGGATTCGACCTCCGGAGGGTGCAGCCTTCTAAATGAGACACTATCCACACACTCTCCCTCCAGCAGCCAATCAGAGCAAGTCAGTAGTTGATGACAATTAGGACCAGGTGATCTTCATTAACCTTTGCATGGAGTAGAGAGAGAGCGAGAGAGAAAACAAAACACTGCCAAAAGACAAACTAATCAACAATATTAAATACTGTCCAAATATAACACCAAAAAAAACAATAAAAATCATTACGCCTTGTAGAAAATGTCCCATCTGTCATCTGGTGATGATTTAAAAACATTTTAGTAAGGCGTTTGTTCTAAAATATTAAAAGCTAATAATTTAGGAAAGGCAGAATTCAGAACCAAAATAGCCAGGTAGACAAATCCAAAAACAAAATGCATTAAGACCAAGATCAACAAGACATGAGAACAAAATGTGGAAAAGAATTGCAGCTAAAAACTGAAACAGGAAGTGACTTCCTAGAACTTTGTCAAGGTGAAGGAGGAACTGCAAGCACACACTGCAAAGATGGAAAGCAAAATTCAAATTCAAATTGAATTATTTCGCTGCCTGGCAAGAACGGCTGCATTTTTCTAGAAAAGCTCATCTGCTTGCAAATACAACCCCAGTTCCAGAGAAGTTGGGACATTTTGTAAAATGCAATAAAATCAAGAATCTGATTTTGTTCATTCTCTTTCAATTTTATTTAATTGACAAAAGTACAAAGAAAAGATTTCCAAAGTTTTCACCGACCAATGTAAATGTATTTTGTAAATATGAACAAATTTTGATTTTGATGGCTGCAACACACTCCAAAAAAGTTGGGACAGAGGCATGTGTCACGAATCCGGTCCATGAACTTCCCATTTCATTGACTCTCGCACTACACACTGTTGCACATCACCCCGGACTACATTTCCCATCATTCATTGCACGGATTGCACACACCTGTTTACACTGATTGCACCCAGCTGTTTCATATCACTCCCTCACTATTTAACACTCACTCTGATCCCTTCCCTCTGCCGAGTATTGTTCAGCGTTTATCACTTCCCTAGCGATAGCGTCCTGTCTGCCTCGGTTTGGCCCTGCCTGCTTTATGACCACGTCTGTGTCTTCTCCTATTAAAGCTTTGCATTTGGATCCGAATGTCTCATGTCTCGTCAGCCTCGTTACAGCATGCTTAACACTGTCACATCAACCTTCCTTTTAATTACAATGTTTCGTTGTTTCGGAATTGAGGATACTAATTGTTAAAAGTTCAGCAAGCAAATTTTGTTTTGGATCCGAATGTCTCATGTCTCGTCAGCCTCGTTACAGCATGCTTAACACTGTCACATCAACCTTCCTTTTAATTACAATGTTTCGTTGTTTGGGAATTGAGGATACTAATTGTTAAAGTTTTTTAAGCAAAATTTTGTCCAGTCTCACTTGACCCGAGACTTCAGAAGCTCAGCAGTCTGTGATCGTAGTTGTCTGATTCTCCTTTTCATGACTGGTCATACATTTTCAATTGGAGACAGATCTGGACTGCAGATAGGCCAATCTAACACATTCACTCTGTCTCTACGAAATCACGCTGTTGTAGCACATGCAGAATAAGATCTGGCATTGTCTTGATCTAATAACCATAGACTTCCCATGAAAGACATCATCTTGATGGCAGTATATATCTCTGTACAATCCCAATATATGCCTCCATGTCAATAGTACCTTCACACATATGCCAGTCACCCATGCTGTTTGCTCTGCTGCACCCCCATACCATGACAGATGTTTGCTTTTGCTTCTGTCGCTAATGAAAGTCTGGATGGTCCCTTTGGTCTTTGGGACTAAGAAATCAAAATCCATTTTTCCTGGAAACAAGTCTTTTTGACTATCTGAGATTAGTTCTGGCCCAGAGAACCTGGCAGCATCGCTGCATAGAATTGATGTATAGCTTTCTCCTAGAGTAACAGATATTCAAGTTGCATTTCTTGATGCAGAAGCAGACTGTGTTAAGTGACAGCAGTTTTCTGAAGTACTCCTGAGCCCATGTGGCTATATTTTACACTGCAGGTTTCCTGCCTTGCCCTACATGTACTGTGATTTCTCTGGATTCCCTGAATCTTTTCACAATATTATGTATGGTACTTGTTGAAAGACCTAAATTCTTTGCAATTTTGCATTGCGAAATGTGATTTGTGTGACACGTCTCTCGTGAAATTTGGCACAAAGTGATGAGCCATGATCCAGCTTTGCTTGCAAAGACTGAGATGCTCCTTTTATACCCAAACATGATACCTTGACATATTACCAATTCACCTGCTTACTGTGAACCGTTTCAAAACAGTTTAACGTGGATATTCTATAACCTTTTCACTTTTATCTTGCCTCTGTCCCAACTTTTTTGGAATGTGTTGCAGTCATCAAAAACAATATTTGTTCATATTTACAAAATACATTTACGTTGATCAGTGAAAACTTTGGAAATCTTTTCTTTGTACTTTTGTCAATTAAATAAAAGTTAAAGAGAATTAACAAATCACAGATTTTTGATTTTATTGCATTTTTCAAAACATCCCAACTTCTCTGGAATTGGGGTTGTATTCATCTTTATTTTCACAGAGTGAAAATCCTAAAAGAAAAGGCTCTTCCAGAGATTGAGAACTACATGTTTGAGGAACATGATCAAATCAGACAAGCTGCCACAGAGTGCATGTGCAATCTGGTTTGGTTCAAAGAGGTATAAAATACCCATTTTAGAACACATTTAGCTAACCAAATGTTGCATTTTTGTAGGTTTGGATGGAAAAATTGACCAAATTAATTCATTTCAACAGGTTCAAGACAGATATCTGGAAGATGGCAATGATAAACTCAAGCTTCTTGTCCTGCTCTGCGGTGAAGATGATGAGCAGCTTCAGAGGGCAGCTGCTGGTGCACTGGCTATGCTTACCACCGCACAGAAGAAACTGGCTGTTAAGATGACTAAAGTGGTATGTATCATAAACAACAGTTGTCAGTTCCATGTGATTCATTTGTCAAACTGTCATCTACTGCTTTCCTAAGTATTGTGGCAGTACCATGGTACACATGGTACAATATTGCTATCAGATACTCATACCAAAGTTGATTGATATTATGTTTTGTCATCTACAGACTGGGCAGTGGCTTGAGATCAGATTGTGCATCCATGACAACCCTGAAATTCAGCACGGTGTTTAATATGCTGGACGCTGATGAACAACTAGCCAAGAAGCTCATTGAATGTGAACTGCTGGAAATCCTGACATATGTGGCAAAACTAGAGGACAACCCCAAGAAGCAGGATGCTATTAATGCTGCCCGCGCCTGCCTGTCTAGAGCCATGGATAGTGGATTCATCAAACCATTTTCAAATTAAACCGAAAACAATTCATTGTGACGTATCATTAGGCTAATAGAGAATGGTCTGCTTTCTGGGAAAGTGGAAAAACTGTAAACCATTTGCAATGTTTTATTTTGAAAATTTCTACTGATAAGCATAGTTGTTTTTGTTAGTGATATGTTTGTGTGGCTGTTTGTTTGGTCAGTGGAATTTATTTTACATGCTCATTTAATGTATTTGCACTTGTGAAGTTTTGATTCGCAGATAAAAATCTTTTTTGGAGAAAAAAATGAATGGAATCTATTTCTTCATATTGGCATTAACACAATTACCCTTTTTAATATATTTGTGCAAGTAAACCAATAAACACATTTACAATGGAACAGTTCATTGAACATTATAAAATATTGCAAAAATAAAAACTAAATTTTAGTCCCAAAAAGGGGGGGGGGGGGGAACCCCAAGAAGCAGGATGCTATTAATGCTGCCCGCGCCTGCCTGTCTAGAGCCATGGATAGTGGATTCATCAAACCATTTTCAAATTAAACCGAAAACAATTCATTGTGACGTATCATTAGGCTAATAGAGAATGGTCTGCTTTCTGGGAAAGTGGCAATTTGGTGCAGTTGCTGATATTTATATGGCCAGAAAGTATGGCCGAATTTTGATAGCTTGTACTGTAAATCAATAGGATTTATAAAACGGTATATCAGACTATCATAAAATGCATATAAGTATCAATTATCATTCTATACCTCAGAATAATGTCTTAATGTCTCATATTTAAATGCGTAGTTTTATGACCTCTTTAGTTTTCATTCTGAGGGCAAACATATCCAGTGACTGAGAAATGTACAAATGAACGTTCCTTAAAAGCCTGTTTCATCATATTTGATACTTAAATTTTAACATAATTGTTCTAAAAAATGGAAAGTTGCTTCAGTCAAGTAACAATGTCTCCAAGATGCTTCAAGAAATCTACCTGCAAAGCTACCTGAAAAACTACGGGCAAGTGCACCTAGGGCAAAAGCTGCTTTAAACGCAAAGGATGGTCACACCAAATGTTGATTTAATTTAGTTAATAGGAGTTCATTGATGAAGAAAATCTGTTTATGACTTTATTTTTGACAGCATCCTCATTTTACAGCATTTTTACACAAGTGCCTAAAACTTTTAACAGCACTGTAGCTTTGCAGGGAGGTCTCTTATAGCATCTTGGAGACATTGCCACAGTTCTTCTGGATTTAGCCTTTCTCAGTTTCTTCTGTTTCTTCATGTCATTCCAGACAGACTGGATGATGATGAGTTCAGATCTCTGTGTGGAGCACTGGCTGCTGTCAGACAAAAATCTTCCTGGATTATTACAATTAATGGCAAAATGAATGTTTGGAAATGTAAACTGATATTTCCTTCTTCTTCTTGAAATTTATTGGCGGTTAACAACAAAATGGTGTATTTCCGCCACCAACTGGTATGGAGTGTGGATCAACATGACTTACTCCCGTCCCCCCTTTTTTATTTTTGTTTTTTTTATATTCTCTCCCACAAATTAGTTATTTTAAGGTACTGAAAAATAAAACTATAGCATTCATTCCTTTGAGTTATTTTGTCAAATATATATCTGTGTAAACTGCATTTTTATTTTTTCTAAGTTTTGCGCTAGAATCCTTCTTTCAGTCTCGTATTTCTGACAGTACAGTATAACACGTTCCACTGTTTCTGCTTGTCCACAAAATTCACACCTTCCCGTTTCATGTTTACCCATTTTATAAAGTGTAATATTTAATCTTGTGTGTCCAAATCTCATCCTTGATATTACTATCTCATCTCTCCTGTTTTTCCCTGCACTTCTCATCTCTCCCACTTTCCTTTGAATTCTGTAAAACCACCGATCTGAACATAGCTGGTCTTACCTTTGAATTCTGTAAAACCACCAACCTTTTTTCTCCTTATCCCATTGTTTTTGCCACCTTCAGTCTTTTCTTAACAATACTCTTGATTTCATTCTTACTTAAATTAACAATTAAGTTAATGTCGTTGTTTTTAACCGCTTCTTTTGCTTCTTTATCTGCAATTTCATTTCCTTGGATACCAATATACGCCGGCACCCATAGAAATACCACTGTAATCCCCATCATTTGAATTCTATATAACGTTTGCATTATTTCCATTAAAATGTCTGGTCTACTTTCCGAGTGACTGTACTGTAAACTAGCCAATGATGAACATGAATATGAACATGAATCTGAACAAATAACTGATTTCAAAGGTCTTATCTCTTCTATCCACTGTATTGCTAATAACAGTGCAATCATTTCCCCTGTATAAACAGATAACTCATCACTGATCCTTTTCCTTACTGATAAATGAAATTCTGGAACAGTAAACGCTACTCCTATCTTATTATCCAAACTCTTTGATGCATCTGTGTAGATCTGAACATAGCTGTAGTACTCATTAATATATGTCTGCACATTATACAAATTACATTCCTTGCCTTTATTTTTCTGTTCTAACAATGTAAAATCTACTGAAGCATCCGAAAGTAACCAAGGTTTTATTACAGGTAGCGGTACAGTTGGAGTAACATTTCACTGATTAACTTTAAGTTCTGTTGCTTTCTGTATCACTGTCCATCCAAAGCTTTTCATTTTCCTCCTCTCTTTTTCCCAACAGGGCTTTAAAGTACACTGTAAAAAATGACAGTGAATTTAACGGTAAAAGACTGTAAAAATGCTACAGTAAAAACCTGTTAAATGGTTAACGGTAAATTCCCCTACTATGTATGGTGAAAAACTGTATTGGACATTTCTGTGGAGATCTGAACATAGCTGTAGTACTCATTAATATATTTCTGCACATTATACAAATTACATTCCTTGCCCTTATTTTTCTGTTCTAACAATGTAAAATCTACTGAAGCATCCGAAAGTAACCAAGGTTTTATTACAGGTAGCGGTACAGTTGGAGTAACATTTCACTGATTAACTTTAAGTTCTGTTGCTTTCTGTATCACTGTCCATCCAAAGCTTTTCATTTTCCTCCTCTCTTTTTCCCAACAGGGCTTTAAAGTACACTGTAAAAAATGACAGTGAATTTAACGGTAAAAGACTGTAAAAATGCTACAGTAAAAACCTGTTAAATGGTTAACGGTAAATTCCCCATATACGGTGAAAAACTGTATTGGATATTACATGTATTGGACAGTCATTTTACGGTAGTATAACGTTTTTGGAAGTGAAAAAGACCGAATTGACATTCCCAGAATTCCCTGCATTACATTTAAAATTGGATGTTTTTTTTGTTGAAATAACTATGTTTCTTCTTAGTTTTTTCTTATCAGTTTTGTATATTAGGGTTGTGTGTTACACCTAATGTTGTTACATGAATGTTTATTGCATTATTTCAGTTTCATGTGTGTTACCATGATGGTGTTTGGTGTTTGTGTGAATGACACTGTGCACCTTCTATATATGTTAT
>NW_015505438.1:473791-497624 GCF_001515645.1 Sinocyclocheilus grahami | reverse complement strand
TATGACCTTGTAAATTAACCCAATAATTCACTGATAACTGTACCCTTCTCATTTCTAATGACATTTCCCCCATTTCAACCTGTAGTGCTGTAATTGGTGTAGTTTTTATAGCTCCTGTACATAATCTCAATACCTGATGCTGTATAGGATTACCCTATTAGGAGATATATATCCTATATTATTAATATTTCAAGTAAGATGTTTAAACTGTATTGTCTGCATTCCTTCAAAAGTAGGCTTAAATATTTTCTATATGCATTACACCTCGGCTTTGCCTGACCAAAGATGGCAGGCACAGCAGGACAAAATCAGCTTTGTTTTGCTCTAATTCACTCAGTCAGTGAACATTTCGTCCAGGACTGAATGTTCTTTAGGCGTAAGAGTGGAGTTCAGGAATGCAGAAAACTGAATAGCTCCACCTAGAGGCCGGAAGAGTAAATGAGGCTTTTTCAGAGCAACTACGGATAATTGTTAAATTCATGCTACTGGTGTCTACTCGTTATCGATATATAACCATATACAACTTCCCTTTTAATTACTGAATTCAGGGATAAATCAGAGTATAATTTGCTACGAACGGCGTGGTTTCAATATGCCTGGACTGCGACTACTAGCGACGCCAAACGGAACTGAATGCAGGACGCAAGATGGACGCGAACGTCTGACTTTCTGTTTCTTTTTCTTTTTCGTTTCGCTTTTGCTCGCGCGAGCGACTCTCTTCTAGATACCGCGGCGTCCCTCGAGCAGACGGCGCGCGCTGTCGAATGAATTGGAATCCCAGTCAGAATTCGAACTCCGTTAAAAACAGTCCTTCAGACCGATTCGCTGGCAGCCGGTCGTTTCCACAGCCCAACGTTTGCTGTCTTTATGTGGATTCGCTTCCTGGTTGCAACACACAGTCACACAGCACAATTCTAGTCCTTCAAAACGCAGTTCAGCTTCAGAGACCAGTCGTCGAGCATAATATTTGTCCTTCCAGCTTTAAATAAACATTTCATGACTGTTTTACGGAAAAGGCAGTATCTTTTTATTCGTTAAAGTGGAATGTCGTGAGCCGTCGAGGATTAGAAATATCTAATATCTCGAGTGCAAAGCGAACTGGGATCTATGCCTCGTCTTCATGGAGAATGTGACTACTCGATCAACAGAAGGTGACTGGCTTTAGTGGCCTCATGGACACGTTTAGTTTCTGTTTTGGCGTCAATAGCATTTGTATAATCCGTTTTGTGCTGAAATATCTATGCGTGTATTTATACATTAATGTGTATTCAGAAATTCAACCCACACACATTTTTTGTGGTCATTTTGTTTGTGTTTACAGCTAACGAAGCTGGTCAATAATTTGAGAGTTTCAGTCATAGGTATTTCAATATAGTCACAGTATTGCAGCTTTGTGAACAATTTTAAACGACTATCCTATTTTGGCTGAAAGCAGACACGAATACTGGTTTGGTTGGTTGCTCTTAACTCTAAATCAATTCTGCAGTGGAGTCAGCGTGGGCTTGGTAAAACTACACGTGATAGTTTTACCTTTGCTCCAAGCTTTTGGATTAATTTGAATAAGGGTTGATTACAATCACGTTTTTCAGTTCACCACTGTACAGTGTCCTCTCTTGTACTTTTTTCCAGTTAGTGTTTTCTAGATTTTCTGCATGATCTCTAATATGAAAAGTCTTCTTATTTTGGTCTAAATGTAAATTATGACCAGTATGGTCAGTAATGTTGATGTATTTACCGTTTTGTTATATTAACCTCATTCCATGTTATATAGCCTATTATGTATACCCTTATGAAAATGAACCGTGGTTTTGCTACAAATAAAACACATGGTTACAATAGTTAAACCATGGTAACCACAACTTAACCAATGGATTTGCTACACTAACCATAATTTAACCATGGTATTTGTAGTAAAACAATAATGCATCATTAAATACAAATAATGATCAATATGCCAAAAAAAAGAGAAGAGTACTACACTTTTAGTGTAATAAAACCATGGTTAATTTTCATAAGGGTATGACTGTTGAGATTTTAAGATTGAGTCACAATTGACATATTGCAATATCAATTTTGTTTTTTATTTTTATTATATTATAAACGTGGTAACTGTTTTTTAGCTGGTCTAAGATGAACATTAGCTGGTTCTAGCATGGTTGACAGATGTTTCAAAAACCAGCTTGACCACATTTAACTGGTATGACCAGCTAATAGATTTTCTATCTAGAAAAGTTAGAAGTTGGAAATCCACCATGTGCTGAAGAGAATAGGCTGCATTTCGTATTTCTGTATAGTTGCGTCATTTAATAATGAACAGAGTTATTTAATATGTGACATTCTAGTTGTTGTATTCTACATTAGGAAGATTAGTGCGGAAACAGGAGTCTTGCGCAGTTGTCCTGTTCTTAATGAACAACGTGGGTTTTTTTCAGCATAAGAATTGCGCAATAGTTCTTTCTTTAATGCCGAATACTGTTTTGTTTGTTTTAAAGTTGTTTAGCCAGTTCATGAAACTGTTGGTTTTTACAGACGAAGTTGTTCACAAAGTGGCTCTCTACCAGACTTATTGCTTTTACCGAGCATTTATCTCAAAATGTCCTTGAGATGACTTTTACAACATGCTCTCTGGTTACAATTCCAGAGCGACAGAATGTGACCTAGAAAACTGTCCATTTTGTTTGTTATTGGAAAGAAGGAATGTTTTGGAAGATTGTGAAGCAGTTAGTATAACTCAAACATGTGTCCTGTTTTACCAGGTCTTCTGGAGCCTGTGCATCCAGGCTCAGTAACCTTTAATGAGCGTATTCTAGCCCCACTTCATAACAACTATTTGTATGAGGAATCAAAAGAATGTTTCACATACAACTCTGCCCATTTGATCAACAATGGCGCTTTACAAAAGCGGGTAAGTTTTATCTGAATGTTCCTCATTCTGCACTTAGTTTCGAGTGATTTAGTGAGATTTGCATCATGTTATAATAAATGTATTCTTCCAACAGTATGCTGCCTTTCGTTCCGAGAAATGTGAAAAAGGATATTCTGAACAGGAACTTGAAGAGTCATTTGGCTTCCTGTTGCTTGATGATGCAAACAGGGTACAGAAATACAACACTAATGTAGTTTATTGAATCGACCTAATTTCAAAATCTTTCTGAAACTTCAAATCTATTACTGCAACATTTGTTTTCCCACAGGCAAAGAAAATTGGCAAAACAGGCTTGTTGGTTGGACAAGCAAAATGCACTACTCTTGGAGACTCCTCGAAAGGTAAAGAAAGATAGCCATTGCATTATTTGGTGGTCGTTTCAGCATAACAGCCTGATGTGTTTACTTGCATGCACAAGATAATATTTCACATGTGACTGCAGCAAGATCAGCCAAGAGGAGGTTCTGAAGCCTTCATACTTGTCTGACAGGACTTGATGTGAATGTGCTATTGTCAGCAACGGTTTCTGGCATGATTTCCATTGCCACAATTCAGTGAATTGTCGATAAATCACAGCTTTGTTTCTTTGTATATATAGTGTTGTAAGTGAATTGCAACTTTGTTTTATTGCAACTGAATAACTGCCTCACACCATGTAAATAAATAGCATATACTAACAAAAATAGCATATAACAGATGACTAAAATAATTGCTTTTAATAGTAATAATGTTCACAGGGTTGGTCAGGAGAACTGCATATTTCATCATAGGTTCTCCTACTTATGAAAAGGAAAAGTGAAAGTATGCTACGTAAGAGATACAGTTAATCTATAGAAAGAGAAAGTGAAGGTTTGCCTTTACACTGGTCTTCTCACTACTGTATGAGCTCAAATAACCTAGATACAGAAGTATTTACTGCAGTCTAAATTAAGCATTTGCTAGAGACTGCAGGGCTGTTATAAACTACTGGTGGAAGACTTTATCATATTATGGAGAAATGAGACCCATTTCAAGCAAAATAATCTCATATCATCAGTCACATGGTGGGAGTATCATGGCTTGAGGATGAGCAGATAATTATTAAGTGGTTTGTCATAAATTTTGTATCAGACAAATAGATTTAAGAGGAATGTCTGGGTGTTTGGTGGACAACAAAATCTGAATATGGGTCATGAAGCAACACTACTACTAGTAGTAGTCTTGCAATGAAAAAACGAAATACTTAAAGGGATAGTTCACCCAAAAAATTATGTCATTAATTAATCACCCTCATGTCGTTCAAAGCCCGTAAGTCCTTCGTTCATCTTCGGAACACAAATAAAATATATATTTTTTTAAATCAGAGAGCTTTCTGACCCTGCAAGGGAGCTACCACAGTCAAGACACAGAAACGCAGTAAGGTAAGGACATCAGTAAAACAGTCCATGTGACATCAGTGGTTCAACCGATGGTGGTACATTCCTGCACGTAAACAGCACGCGCCTGCATCGTGGTACTCTCCAAAATGGTGCCAGGGTGACGCAGAGGAGAAGAATTTTTGAAAAAAATTGTTATTTTTGTTTTCTTTGCGCACAAAAAGTATTCTCGTAGGTTTGTAAAATTATGGTTGAATGACTGATGTCACATGGACTGTTTTACCGATGTCCTTACTGCATTTCTGTGCCTTGGCCATGGTAGTACCCTTGCTGTCTATGGAGAGTCAGAAAGCTCTCAGATTTCATCACAAATATCTTAATTTGTGTTCCGAAGATGAATGCAGGGTGAGTAATTGATGACAGAATTTTCATTTCTGGGTGAACTATCCCTTCAAAGCAGGTTTGTGAAGACAAATAGGCAATTTGTTTGACCCTATGGTCAAATTCAGCACATATTTGTATACAAATTATTTCAGGTCTTCAGATGATAATAGGTTTAAATATTTCATTTCATCACTATTTTTAAGTATTATGTAGCTGGTAAGTCATGCTTATTTTATGTGCTTTGAGCCTGTGAGGGGAAAGACTTTGGGGGTAACCAAGACTTTGGGGTTTCCTGTGAGGGGAAAGACTTGATATACACATACCTTTGTGAGTGTAAAAAGCAAACAGTCTCTACAGAGTAAACTTCATGTGATATTGACTGTAAGTTGCTATCATATCAATGTCCTTATATACAGGAATATTTTCAGACCCAGTGAGTAATCAGTAGGAGGATAAAAGACAGTTTATATTTCAAAGTCTGAAAATGGCTAAGAATACTCTTGTGATGTGTTTTTATTATTATTATTTATTTAATTTTTTTTACGAATTTTGGGAAATTCAGAAATGTTGGTATATTGTCAAGGTTGGTTTAGTCTCAGTTCTAAATATCCCTGACAACACCCACAGTCTATTCTCTGACCATCTGATGTAAACCAGTATGTCAAGAACTGGGTCTAAGGGCGTACACGTTTTTGTCAAACAACCTGGAAAAGATACTGTTTGTTAAAGGGTTACTCCAACCCAAAATGAAAATTTTGTCATTAATCACTTACCCCCATGACGTTTCAAACCTGTAAAAGCTTTGTTTCGTCTTCGCAACACAATTTAAGATATTTTGGATGAAAACCGGGAGGCTTGTGACTGTCCCATTGACTGCCAAGTAAATAACACTGTCAAGGCCCAGAAAAGTATGAAAGACATCGTCAAAATAGTCCATCTGCCATCAGTGGTTCAATCGGAATTTTATGAAGCAAAGAAAACAAAAATAACGACTTTATTCAACAATTCGTCTCCTCTGCGTCACCGTAGCGCCATTTTGGAGAGTATCCACTGAACGTAAACTGAGTATACTGTTCTACTTGTCTGTGTCAGCCGCACCACATGGATACGTTTTTTACGTTTAATTTACTTTTCTTTTTTTTAACGAAAACAGCGTATCCATGTTGTGCGGCTGACACAGAACAGCATACGCAGTTTGCGTTCAGTGGATACTCTCCAAAATGGCGCTACGGTGACTCGGAGGAGACGAATTGTTGAATAAAGTTGTTATTTTTGTTTTCTTTGCGTACAAAAAGTATTCTCGTCGCTTCATGAAATTCAGATTGAACCACTGATGGCAGATGGACTATTCTGGCGATGTCTTTCATACTTTTCTGGACCTTGACAGTGTAATTTACTAGGCAGTCAATGGGACAGTCACAAACCTCCCGGTTTTCATCCAAAATATCTTAAATTGTGTTGCGAAGACGAAACAAAGCTTTTACAGGTTTGAAACGTCATGGGGGTAAGTGATTAATGACAAAATTTTCATTTTGGGTTGGAGTAACCCTTTAAGGAAGTTAAAAATTCAAAAAAGTAAAAATTCTTTGCTGGAATTGCTGTAGTTTTCCTAAAGTAGTTTGAATAAATCTTTGAAAAATACTATTTTTGCTTGAGCCATTTATGTAGCAAGTTAACTAGCTATTAGTTAGTAGAACTGTATATTCTACTTTGTTTTCTAAATTACAGTACATAATGTGAATTATTATTGACTGCAATCTGGACCAGATTTTATGTTTTCTATTGAAAGCCTGTCTATGCAAGATTAGGACTTGCTGTCTTAATAATTACCAGTACTAAAGATTAAACTTGTTTGCTGCAGCTTGACATGTCAAGGCAAACAGACCTTCCTGAGAACTCCTTGTGCACCTTTTTTCTCATCCACAAAAATGCTGAAGAACTTGTTTTCTGGTTTTTGACAGTCTGTTTATTGCCTGTATTGGGTATGAAAAACAGTTTTACAGAGTTACACCTTCCACTGAAGCACGTGTTGTTTGCTTTTATGTTCCGACATTACGTTTTTGTAACAAAGACTTCTTTGAGGGCTAATTTTTCACAGTCGTGATCTCGTGGTGTATGAACACCATCAAAGCTCTCTGGACCTTATCTGTTTTGGCTTGTGAATATCTGAAATGTGGGTTGAATACAGCCTTTCTTGAGAACATTTGTGTGAAATGTAGCTATTGCACAGGGTTCTGTTGCACTGTTGTGTAGTTGTTTTCTAGTATTGTTGAGGTCATTATTATCTCATTATATTTCTGGTATAAATTAGGTGTCTATATCTCAAAATACTCGGACTGCCTTGACCTGAAGCGCTGGTACGATGGCAAGACAGGCTACATAGTCCTTTTGAAGCTAACCAAGGTATGCAAGTTGGTGGGAAATTTTAATTCTTCCAACCACATTCTGTTACTTTGTGCTGATTTTTCCTAATGGACCACATGCAAACATGTTTTCTTATATATTTAAACATCAGGGGAGAGTGAAAGAGGTTACAGACAACTACACCCAGAATTTCACTCTTCCGACAGTTGGCTACGACTGCCACATATCAGATCAGTTTGGTGCTGTGTCTTCAACTACTAGTTCTTTCTTGGCCTATGAGCGAACACAGGTGATAAAGCTCTCAAAAACAGTTTCCTTCCTTCCTTCCTTAGTTTCAAACTGTAAATCTAACAAGGTTGGTTTGTCTTGCAGTACTATATGTATGAACGCCGTGATGGAAGCAATGAAATTGAAACATGTCCAAGACATGCTTGTCCGTTTGCCATTGTGGTATTCTCATATGGGAAGATGAGCACCACGCCAGATTTGGAGCAAAAAAGGTTTCACTCTTTCTATCTTATTAAGAGAAATAAGTTTTACATGTAATAATGGTGATTTTTGACAACTAAAGTTTTTTTTTTTTCACTGTTTCTTTTAAAGCCAAGACAAAACAGGTAAGAATTAGATTATTTTGCATGTTCTTTCCTGTTTTTGTGGTGAAATTGCAAATGGGGCAATTAGCCAAGATTGTTTCATTCACAATCTTGTGTCCATTGCCATTCTTTCATTTATTGTAAAGGGTTTTGCACTTATTTTGCGTAATATTCAGTGTATTTTAAATGTTCCTTTGAGAGTATGTAATTATCAACATGGTGTTTTAAGCTAAATCTTGTATTGTAGTGTTTCATTACCAACCATGGATTGGCCAGTTCAAGATTGAATCTACTGTCTATGATGTTGGTCTTCAGTCTTCGAGCGGAGCCTGGTTCCCAGCCAAACTGTATGTTTTATTTAATGACATGTATAAACCATATTTGGTAATGCACCAAAAAGCTGCCCAAGAATCAAGGGTAGATTCAGATATACTATACTATGTACTTATACGCTATTGGACTGAAATGCAAACTGTATTTTCAGCCCAAAGACAGTTGAAATTGACCATGCAATTTGTGTGTCTGAACTGAAGAGGACCTTGCCACGCGAAATCTTTGAAACTTGCATTGTGGGTGAAGGTGAGTTTAACATTTTATTTTGGTAATTGACAGGAGTGCCCATATTGGTGCTAAAAGTGTAAATGAGTGCTTGGTCGACATCTTGTAATTTATTGCCCTCTATCTCCACACAGTTTGCATAGATGGCAGATGTTTCAACTTGTATGACGTTGTGTCCTCTAAGGCGAAAACTGACCTGGCTCAGATAGCCCAAGAGCTGAAGGAAAAAGACATGGTAAATATAGAGAAGAGGGAAATATTTTTAATAATTGGACAAATCTCTGAACAAATCTTTTCTTATGATTTTTTTTCCATTCAACAGGCTCTTGTTATCCCTTTGGAAGATTCTGGGTTTCTTATACTGTTACACTCTTCACACCTCTTCTCTTATGAAGGTAAGATATTGCCCAACAGACACCAATCCCACTAATTTTCTTAATAGAGTAATTGATTTTTAAAACCAATGTATAAACCTTTAAAAAAACAAACCCACCATGAGCTCCGGGGTTGTTAATTAGTGATATACAGTGGGGGAAAAAAGAAAATAGTCAGCCACCAATTGTGCAAGTTCTCCCACTTAAAAAGATGAGAGAGGCCTGTAATTTTCATCATAGGTATACCTCCACTATGAGAGACAAAATGAGAAAAGAAAATCACATTGTAGGATTTTTAAAGAATTTATTTGCAAATTATGGTGGAAAATAAGTATTTGGTCAATAACAAAATTTCATCTCAATACTTTGTTATATACCCTTTGTTGGCAATGACAGAGGTCAAACGTTTTCTGTAAGTCTTCACAAGGTTTCACACACTGTTGCTGGTATTTTGGCCCATTCCTCCATGCAGATCTCCTCTAGAGCAGTAATGTTTTGGGGCTGTCGCTGGGCAACACGGATTTTCAACTCCCTCCAAAGATTTTCTATGGGGTTGAGATCTGGAGACTGGCTAGGCCACTCCAGGACCTTGAAATGCTTCTTACGAAGCCACTCCTTCGTTGCCCGGGCGGTGTGTTTGGGATCATTGTCATGCTGAAAGACCCAGCCACGTTTCATCTTCAATGCCCAAGGAGGAAGGAGGTTTTCACTCAAAATCTCACGATACATGGCCCCATTCATTCTTTCATTCACACGGATCAGTCATCCTGGTCCCTTTGCAGAAAAACAGCTATTAATGCTGTCAGTCTGTGTCAATTCCAAATGTATATTTGTTTATATCTGATTATTAGAAATAAAATAAAAAATTATATATATATAGAGAGAGAGAGAGAGAGATTTTGTGAACATTTGTAAATGTAATTTGAAATTTTTAAATAATTGTAAAAATTATTTTACTTTCCTTTATTTCTAGATGCAAAGTCGGGTAAGGCAGCAGCACTTCAAGGCATGTTTATTTTCCCAGACTCAAGAACTGTGCCAAGAGGTAACTAGATAGAGAATAATTAGATTTATTAGATTTTTACATCTGTGTACCTTATGCAGCTTTTATTTGCAAGTCTTTCACATCTTATGAACATATCTTTTGTATGGTTTTATGTTTAGATGCCAAGTCTGACCTGCAAAATACTAAGGTGTCAATTGAAATAATGCAAGTAATCCCAGCGCTCAACTATGCAGAAGCAGAGATGGAAAAATGTCCTCCAAACCAGCAGGGGCGCTCTCGGGTGTCTTTAGAGAAGTATTTGCAAGACTATGGCACTCTTTTTCACCCAGGGCTATTGGATGTTCCCACCAGGGAAGCCAGTATGTTTCCAGATCAATATGATGTGCCTGGTGGTTTTACCCTAATATCGCCTAAATGGTCACAGGAGGCTGGCACTCAATTAAAATCCTATTTTGATGAGCCATGTGGCTTTACTATTCCAGTAGGGCGGGCATTGGAGTTACTAACTGCTGGTCGACAACAGCGTGGTGATGACCACGACGATGATGTCTATTACTGTATATCATCACCGGAGGAGGTGCCAGAGACTGATGGCCATATTGAAATGGAGGTGACAAAGCAATCCGAGGCCATCAGTGATGCCTCTGACAGAATAGCTGAAACCGTTAATAGACAAAAAGATGAGCAAAAGCATTTGTCCACAGAGCAGCCTCAACCTGCTTTGCCAGAGGGGCTTGGAAAGCTGGGAACAGCTGTAGTTACAGTAGCTGACAGTGTGTTGGAATATCCAACTTCCACAGGGTCACCCAAATTGGGTGATGTCCCTACAGAGAATTGTATAAGTATTGAGAATGATGTTGAGAAAACCTCTCAAGGTAGTACTAAAGGAGATGCTAATGGAGTCGGTGTATCTACAAAAGAGACTCCCATCCAAACTAGCAGTACACCATTAATCAAATCAACAGAAGAAGGTGCTGCGGGGGTGATGGAGGATAATACACATCCTGAGAAAACAATGCCTGATCCTGATAGGAAAGTAAATCGGAGGTCCTTTTCAAGGCGTAGAGGTAGGAAGCGTAGAACTCATTGGAAAACCATGCAGAATAAAAAAAAAGTTCAAAAAACCATCGCTTTACCAACTTCAAGTTTGCCTGTCGTTTTGCCAGTGAATTCTCTCGATGACTCTATGAAAGACCAGATTAAGACTGAAACCGTGCATGCTGATGACATCAATCAAAACCCCCATTCAACTCGTAGGGGCAAGGGACGCAGGCAAAGGGGTGTGAATCGAAATCTGAGTAAAGCCAGACAAGCACAAGACCCTTTATTAAGTGTGACAACTGAAACTATTGATGATCAAAGTATAAGTCCCTCAAAAAGAGATTGGCGGTCACATCCAAGGCGTAAAAGATTGTGGAATACAGATGCCAATCTGAAACGGTCTTTGAGATCAGATGCTGTAAAGAATGATGAGGAGACTATAGTGAATATACAGCACAATGTAACAAAACAAAGTTTGTTTAGCACACCCAAGAGGAAGATGGAGGGATTTAACTTAAGGGAACGATATGGCCTAAAGACCATAATCACAAACTGTGGTAGAGTCTTTGTCCCACATGGTTCAGATGTTGACGTAGAATCTGCACAAAAGGAGAAAACACATGTTGAGATGAGCATTGACACAAATGCAGAAACGATTTCTCCTGAGGAGAACAAATCCAATGAAATAGTGGAAAGTAAGGGAGAATCTCCCTTGAAGGGTAAGGAAGAATTGCCCTCTAAAGATCCACTGGTCAATGACGACGAAGACTCGGACAGCACTTCTAAAGACATGCCAAGTGCTCTCTTGTCAGCATTAAGGATATTGAGAAAACTTCACACAACCCATCCATCAGAAAGTGACAAAAGTCAGGATGTATGTCCAGAAAAGTCCATAAATGCTGCATCAAACGTGGCTGTAGGTGTCCAACAAAATAACAAGGATCATCCTGTTGCTGTTCAAGCAGATGCAACTTCCAGTGTTCCTGGAGTTTCTGACCAATCCATGCCCCCGGACCCAAAAGAATCCTCTCCTGACAAAATCAAAAAGAAAGCAAAACATGATGTGTATAGTGCAATATCTATAAGCAAATTGAAGACGGTGCTCAGAAGGGGAAAGAGGGTGAAATCTCCTTCCCCTGGTGACAATGCAAAATCTGAGCCAGATAACGCAGGGCCAGAGTCAAAAAAAGGAAAATTGGGCGCCATTGTGGATCTGAAGTGTGATACTGCCCAAAATGAGCTGACAGACAAAGGATCGCAACCCATAAATGATGAGGCTCAGCATACGCCAATGAAAGGTGTGGAGTTAACAAAACAGCCTGTGTCTTGGAGAGGTCTTATTCATAAGGCATCAAAAGAAAATGGTAAGAAAATTATTAGTTTACACATTCTGTCATTAAACAAATGTTCACATACCAAGAGTGGGAAAGTGTCCTTAAAGTGTTGTGTGTATATTTGCAACCAGTTTCAAACCTCAAACCTCCTTTGTGGTTACGTTTCATTCTCTTTAGTAAATTAGACTGGCTTGATATTGAGGCATGATTATGCTGGTGTATTAAAATTGGCCCCACGTTTTCCCTCTCCATCTGTCTCCATCTTCCGTGTGCACGTTCTTCTGCATCTTAAGGCCACTGTCTTACTCTACTTCCTCTTCTTCTTTTGCATGTCTGCTTGATTATGCACTGCGTCTACTGCTATTTTATGCTTTGTCTTTGTTTTTGTCTATTTCTTACAGGGTCCCTCAATTTTGACACATCAGCACCTTTTGAAATAGCTAAACACACTGACCCGCAGCTCATATCTTCGCTTATTGGGGATGGGGTGGGAAGGAGAAGAATTAGCACTGATGGCAAAGCCAGTGCAGAGAGACTGAGCACGGGTGCATCTCTGCCCTCAGATGCTTTGAGTTTACTGGCTGACTTGGCCCTTGGGGCGAGTAACGATAAAATATTAAAAAACTTAGAAGCCAAAGCTGGCCAGGAGGCCCTTGATGGAGTGAAGGCTAGCGGCTCCCCGGAGTCAGTCCTTCGTGCACTTCTTCATTATCCATCCGCCAGATTTAAATTACCCCCCAGGTCTCCTTTCCCAGAAGGTCTTTTAGTGACTGGGGAACTGATTTTGGAAATAACAAAAGAACATTCTTACTCACAGCCCACCTCTCCGCTGTCAGGTTTCTCAGGTCCATCTCTCAAGGTTTCTTTTCCATCTGGAAGTGTAGAATCGCCTCTGTCATTAAAAACTGGGCTTCATCTGAACCTACCCAAAGATGCTGTGGCCTCATGTCATCAAGAGGAAGGGGGTAAAGCAGAATGGAAGCATTTGATTTCTCCAAATAAGCCATTGTCGGAGATCCTCAAGACGAAACCGCGGAGATCAAGAATTTTACACAACAGAAGCATAATCGAAAAGGAGGGAATGATTCAAGTGACGAGGATTTGGAAAGACCCATATGATTTTAAATTTGACAGCAAGTTCACCAATGACAGTAAAGATAAAACTGTCACACGAGCACTTCATGGGTAAGTACTCTTTGTTGCCCCTAAATTTCGGTTATGGTTTAATTATGATTATTGAAATTAATATTTAATATTGTTGTTTAATATTTAATAATGTTGATTTATGGCCAAAAAGCTATCCGGACAAGACAAATATCAAAATATTATGGCTTTTAGTTGCTATTTGTCTGATTAGTGACAGTATAGGGACAATATAAAGGAATAGTTCACCCAAAAATAAGGATTTGTTTTTTCATCTGCTGGTTCAGTCACTCCATTTCCATTTTTTTAACTTGCCTTTCCAATATTTTCATCCATCCCACTAAAAAAAATTATTTTTAGACTATTCATTTGTTTTATTTTCCATAAATATATTTTTTTATTAAATGTTACATGATGCAAACAATTACTGATTGGTTTGTAGTTCTCAACATATTGTTAACATTATTCTGATTCTATCAAGACTATCACAAGTCTTTACAATTACAATTTCTCTAATTTAGCCAGATAACATTTTTATCCAGGTGGTGACAAATCAGTGGAATTTGCAACACCAATGTAGAATTTTACAGAACACCAAATGTCTCGAGTTTGCAAGATACAAAAATGCCACATGCTTAAAATATGCCAAAGATGCGGTTTGCACCTTCTGTAACAGTTTTTGTGAAGATGATATGAGTTTAACACCATTTAACAGTTTTTGTGGTAATCCTTTGAGTCATCATATTCATAACCCATAAATAGACATTCCAGAAAGGCTCTGAATTTCTTTTTCTCTTTTCTAATATTGACAGGAAATGGAACTTCAACATTGAAGATACCTATGAGGATGTCCATCTCATTTTTCACATGTGGATTGGTCTTTTCTATAGTAAGCCCACGTCCAGGTTATTTCACCTTGAAAATTGTACTGCACTTCCAAAGGAGAAGAACGTTGAAATAGTTCATTTGGACATAAACGCTATTCAGAATGCTGTGTCATTGCTCAATGTTGATTTGAGCCAGGAAGCGGACTCGGCCAAGCCTGTGCATGTTTCATCAGAGGTTTTGGATCTTTCTGTGAAAAATTATGAGCCTGTAAATCTTCATTCAGCCTCAGATCAGAGCATAAGAAAAGACACTGCATCACAACCTGGTGAAATGTCATCTCATAAGCATGAAACGGCACCAAGGCGTTCACCTTCTGGGGCAAGTCTCTCCTCCAGTCCGAAAGTTACAGCATTGATGGTAATGTATTATATCTTACACCATTAAAATTGTACTGTATTTAGGTGATGTAATTTATATTTTTCCTTGAGGAGATATTTTATATTTTTATAGAATTTTAAAATATTCTATGACAACATAAATCAGTAATTTGTTATCACCGATTGATCGCCTTCTGCTAATTCACGCCTGCATGCTAGGTGGCGCCGACCAGCAATGCATTTTTCCTTAGATATGTAATATATCTCGTATATGGTCCGCTGCTCAATATATACTAGGGATGCACCGAATGTTCGGCAACCGAAATTGCAACAAGGCACGTGACAATGCGATACGTACGACGTATTCGTAATGAGACTCATTTATAAATCTGTTGTCAACAAAAAAAAGCACTGAGGTCCAAAGATAAAAGTTGAGAAAAAGCAAGAACTCTTATCAACATTCATAAATGTTAGTATTGTAATTTTACTGTTGTTCTGTAAAATAAAATAAAAAAGTTAGACAATAATAATGATAATAATCATTACAGCAGCTGTTTTAATACATTTATTATAACATTCACACATGGTGTTCAAATTAGGATCTGTAATATTTGCTAATGTTTTAAAAGAAGTCTCTTCTCAGCAGTTACTTGTACAGTAAAAAAATACATGAATTTTAATTTCGGTGCATCCCTAATATATACAGCATTAAATTAAGGTAAATAAAGTTTGGTTCTACACCATGAACATAAACTATCTATAATGCCTACAAGAATACATCTTAAAATATAAATAGAGGTATAATTAGCATCACGCTACATTTGAAAATGTATGTGATTATTTATGTTTTTGCTTAAAACCCACTTTAAACCATCACAGAGTACTTGTAATAACTTCTGATTGAGATCTAAAGTGGATTTTAATTCTATAATAGGCAGACATGCACTCTTTGTATGTTTTATAAAGGATTGAACGCGACACCTGCTTCTCATTTGTCATAAACATCCTTTATTGTTATAAAAATATCATGAGCTGCATAAAACACATACAGAAAATATATTGTCATAATCATGTGTATTTGCTTTCATATTTCATGTATAGAAAAATGTTTCTCTCATTTTTCATACATTATGTCAGAAGATATTATCTCATGATTGACAGCTCTTGAGTGAACGTGCTCTGACTCATAACACTCTCTCAGAATACTCTTCTTCTGTGTTTGTTTACACTGGTTTTCGAAACGGTGCCTGTTGCTTTTAGTGCAACAGCAGCTGCTCCGTGCACGTGATCTTAGCTCAAATCTAATTGAATGGCCTGTTTTGTCACGGAGCGACGGGGAAAAAAAACGACACACTTTTCCGCGTTCAGTGTGGAAAGGCCTTTACATAACTGTGAGTGGCAAAAGTATGTAAATATTTGCTTTCAGTATCTGGTCTGACCCACTTTTGCAGCAGTAAATGCAGCTACATTTTTTTTTTTGTAACTGCTGATCAGTTCTGCCCAACAACTTGTTGGAATTTTAGCCTATTCCTTAGTTCAGAACCACTTCAACTCTATGATGGTGGGTTTCCTCCTATGAACTGCTTGATTCAGGTCCTTCCACAACATTTCAGTTGGAATAAGGTCCGGACTTTTTTTCTCGGCCATTCCAAGAAAAAAACGACACACTTTTCCGCGTTCAGTGTGGAAAGGCCTTTACATAACTGTGAGTGGCAAAAGTATGTAAATATTTGCTTTCAGTATCTGGTCTGACCCACTTTTGCAGCAGTAAATGCAGCTACATTTTTTTTTTTTGTAACTGCTGATCAGTTCTGCCCAACAACTTGTTGGAATTTTAGCCTATTCCTTAGTTCAGAACCACTTCAACTCTATGATGGTGGGTTTCCTCCTATGAACTGCTTGATTCAGGTCCTTCCACAACATTTCAGTTGGAATAAGGTCCGGACTTTTTTTCTCGGCCATTCCAAAACATTAACTTTGGTCTTTTTTAACCATTCTTTGGTAGAACAGTTGTGCTTGCGGTCATTGTCTTAATGCATGACCCACTTTCTATTGAGACTCAGTTCTTGGACAGATGTCCTGAGATTTTCTTATAGAATTTGCTGGTATAATTCAGAATTCATTGTTCCATCAATGATGGCAAGCAGTCTTGCAGCAAAACAGGACCAAACCATGCTTCTACCACCACCATGTTTCACAGATGGGATAAGATTCTTATGCTTGAATTCTTTTCCTTTCTTCAAACATAACGCTTCTCATTTAAACCAAAAAGTTCTATTTTGGTCTCATCTGTCCACAAAACATTTTTCCAATAGCCCTCTGGCTTGTCCACGTGATCTTTAGCAAACTGCAGACGTGCAGCAATGTTCTTTTTGGAGAGCCGTGGCTTTCTCCTTGCAACTCTGCGATGCACACCATGGTTGTTCAATGTTCTCCTGATGGTGGACTCATGAACATTAACATTAAACAATGTGAGAAAGGCCTTTAGTTACATAGACGTTACCCTGGGGTCCTTTGCAACATCACGTACTACTACACATCTTGCTTTTGGAGTGATGTTTCTTAGTCGACCACTCATAGGGATGGGAACAATGGTCTTGAATTTTCTTCATTTGTACACAATCTGTCTGACTGGATTTGTGGTGTCCAAACTCTTTAGAGATTGTTTTGTAAACTTTTCCAGCCTAATGACAAGCAACAGCTCTTTTTCTGAGGACCTCAGAGATTTCCTTTTGTAAGTGCCATGATTTACTTCCACAAACATGATAAGACTTTGATAGATCCCTGTTCTTTAAATAAAACGGGGCACGCACTGACTGAAAATACCTCTGAACAGATGGACTCTAATTTCACCTTAAAATTACCTGCTAATCCTACAGATTCTCACAATTTTTCCACTCACAGATAAGTAATATTAGATCATTTTCTTGAATAAATAAATGACAAAGTATATATTTTGCTTCATTTGTTTGATTGCGTTCTCTTTGTCAACTTTCAGGACTTGCATAAAAATCTGATGATATTTTGGGTCATATTTATGCAGAAATATAGAAAATTCTAATGGGTTCACAGACTTTCAAGCACCACTGTACTCTACCAGACTTAAAAAAATTTCTGATCACAACAAACTCATGATTTTTATAAACCAATTCATATTTTTTTATATATATTTTTGGTTTATAAGTATTTATAAGAACTTTTATAGAATACATTTTTTCTGAGATAACAGTTTGTTATCTTTTAGTCTTTAGTTATTTGTCATCTCTATACATACAGTACTGTGCAAAGTCTTTGACCATTGGTGTTTTCAGCAAAAAATAAAAATTTAAGCCAGTAATTTCTATATTTTGCTGTAGTGTGTCAGTATGAAATATCAGTTAACATTTCCAAACATTCTTTTTGCCATTTGATTGCGATTTAATCCAGTGCGGTTTTACATGCACAAGGAGTCTGAAAACAGCCAGTGCCATCATCGATTTTGTCTGGGATTACATGAAGAAACGGAAAAAAACTGAGAAAGACTAAAATGCTGTAAAGTGTGGATGTTTTCAAAAATAATTTCATAAATAGATTTCATTTATCAATTAACTTCCATTAACTAAATCTAATCAACATTTGATGTTAGCACCCTTTGCATTTAAAACAGCCTTTTATCCTAGGTACACTTGCACATAGTTTTTCAGGTAGCTTTGCAGGAAGGTTTCTTCAAGTGTCTTGGAGACGTTGGCACAGTTCTTCTGGATTTAGTCTGTCACAGTTTTTTCTGGGTTTTTTTTTCATGTAATCCCAGACCGACTGAATGATGGTGAGATCAGATCTCTGTGTGGAGAATTCTGGCTGTTAATGGCAAAAGGAATGCTTGGAAATGTAAACTGATATTTCCTACGTACACACAAGAAATAAATAACTGGCTTAACTTTTTTTGTGAAAATAGTGTATGTTTATATATAAATCAGTTATATGTTTGCTTCTTGTACAGTGTGTGTGATTTAAATACTGATTTTTTTTTGCATATTTTCATTTCTCTGTTACAGAATTATAGAACTCTTGCAGATGTACCAGTGGAAAGTTCAGTGCCTGACAATGATAATGACACTGATTATGAAAATGACGTCACCACTGAATGCTCATATTCACAGCACTTGGAAAAAAACAGTGCATACAATCAGTTGTGTGAGCAAGCATCAAATATGAGAATAGGTGTTCGGATACTTCAACCAAAGGTCAAAAATGCTACAAATAATAAAGCATTCACCAGCGTGGCCACTTCTGGTCCCCAAAAAATTGGTGTTTTCCATCAAATTCTTGGTCCCATAAAGCCATCAGCATTCTCAAAACAACACCGTCTGATTTTGGGTAGGAAAAGTTTTGATCTGGGTTTAAAGAATGAAACTGGGCATGTACCGCATGTAATACTGCAAAAGGAGAAAGTGTCTGACAGTGCAGAGAGTAAAGAGATTTTTGAAGCAAAGAAACAAAGAAACAAAGATGGGTTCCCAGAAGCTCTGGTTAATGAAAATGTTGACAAGACTGTTGAACTTAAAACTGGAGCATCCGTTTTGGTGGAGGAAGAGAGTGTATCTGTAGCTGAAGAGAGTAAAGTTGTATCAGATGAAGATAGCTGGGATAGATGTCTGACAATGATGGAAGATGGAAGTGTTGAAGAAGGTGAGGAAATGATGCAAGAAAGTGAGATTAAATCAAAGGAAGAGGCAGACCTGGGTGGCAGTGATACTGAACATGAGACGTCCACAGCAATGGAGGAATATCTAGATGACTTTACTTTGGTTTTGGAGGATGATATAAACAGTGTTGATATGGAATTCAGTGAAGAGGATTCTGAAACCAAGGTACAGAAGGAAGTTTATGAACAAAACAGCTCCACTGAGAAATCATCTGCCTTCACCGATGATGACCATGACATAAGGATGCAGAAGAGTGAAAAACAACCTCAGATACCAGAGGAGGCAAACCTTGTAGATGGTGCCCTTGAAAAATTTAGAAAGGATTCATGTCCAGGTGAAGATCAGCTCATATCTGTTCAAGAGAAACACACCCTAGCTGCTAATGATACTTCTGATGTAATGTATGATGAGGGTGAAACTAAGACTACTGAGCAGAGTATAGTGGTCCAACAAGAGGATCTTGATGTTTGTCAGGATGAGTCAAAACCAACACGTACCGTTGAACCCACCAAAATAGATATTAGTCATTTAGAAAAAGATGACGAAAGCGATTTAGGCCAACAAGATGCATTTAATGTCACTGATGAGGATGATACACTTTTTGATGAGAATGAAACACAAAGTCAAGATTCTTGTGAAGATCAAATGATCGAATCAAACCAAGAATGTCTGTCCCTAAATATTTGTGCATCACCCCAAAATACCATGACTGATTCTCGTGATGAAGCAGTTGCTCTAATTGACAAACCCTCAGAAGTGGAGGTAAACAGCATGTGCTCAACTTCCACTCAAGATGAAATTCCGTGTTATCCAGAGGTAAACAAAAGATTCAGGAAAGAGGATTTGAATAGGGACTTGCACTACCCAGACGACGCTGATCACGCTGACATGATGCCACCTAAAACTCCAGTAAGCCCTCAACCCCATGTTTCTACCACAAAACCATTATCTGACTTTACAGGACATTATGAAGAAATCCACGATGACAACCTAAGGTGGAGTAGGACCAAATACACTGGCACAGTGGATTTTAAAGATAAATCTGCAACAACTACTGAGCATTCACCCAATGAAGACTCTTTTCCGTTAAAGCACAAACTCTATCCCACCTCCTATCAAAAAGACGACTGTAATTTCAGAGAGGGTGCATCTCAAAATGATTCCGAACTCTATTACAGAGACAATTTACATGGATATTACCACAGATCTGATGAATATATGCCATGGCATGATTACCAAACAGAGGAATCCGTTGATCACCAATTTTACCCATGTGGAAACGACTCTGGTGGTGACAATGGTTCACCCATTTGTTCCAAGTACATTACATATGAACGTGACTATTCCTACAAGCACAAAGAGCATGCAAAGACAGAGAGGGATGACTACTGTTGGGCAGAAAAGAATTATAAATCGGACACTCTATCTTTCAAATACCCAATAAAGGTTACTTGCACTGCAGACTATGAGACAGAAGTAGCCCGAAGTTCAAAAAAGAAGTCTCGAAAAAGCAAATTCTGTCAAAATGCTGAGTGGGATGATGATCCTTCTGACAGCATTCAAAAAACATCATACTTTGAAACGTATCAAACAAAGCCAACTAGGTCATTCACAGTTAGTTCCACTTCACATGTTAAGCCAAGCACACAGCAATTTGACTGGCGCAGGTATTTCAGAAGGGAGGTGACTTGCAGTCGGCTATTAGATGCGAGTGAGAGGGATAACAAATTTGACATTCCACCCTCATCCATTGTTACCATTTTGGACAGGAAAGGAAACCGTGTTATATTCAATAACTCTCCCACCATGAAACTATCTTTCGATGGAAGTAGTTTGACTAAGGGACTTGAAGACTCTTTTAATAAATGGCAGGAACAACAAAGTAAGGCTGACGTGACCCTGTCTGCACTTGATTGCGAGTACCTCATCTTCTCTCGAAAAATTAATCGGGTTCTCAAAGAAACAAAGAGCTCTACCACGTCACACTGTAGGTCAAATCCTGACCCGGCTTCATGTCCCATGACTGTTCGGTTTTCAAATCTCAGTGAAGTAGAGAGTTCCGCTGAACCTAGTAAAGCACAACCATCACTTACCGATTTTAAGATTAAAGTGGACATGTCTGACAGGAAAGAGATGAAGGAAATGGTGAGAAACCGTAAACCACATCTCCAAAGACTTTTCTGTGAAAAAGGCAGTGGTGTTGAGTTCTCCGGGATATCAGAAATAACAGAGCAATGCGCTGTTGCATACAAGTCCATGATGAACGATGTCTGCAGCGGGAAGACTCTGCCTCGTCCAACTGAGGCAAGAAAGAGGAAGTTTGATCGAGGTAGAGTGGGCCGTTATTCTGGATTCTGTGGTCGCATCAAGAAAGATGTTTTTAACAGTCCAAAGTCTATTGTGAGTCAAGCTAAGATCAAGTACAGGTTTTATATCCTTGTCACATCAACAGATACCTTCTTTGAAGAAACCAAGGTAAGAAAGTTAATGCATTAAAAGAATCTTATAAAGTGGTCCAAAACAGTGAAGAAAGATTTTCATGTGAATTTCTATGATTTATAGAACCTTTTGGAGATTGAGGGCCACAAACCGGTTGAGCCGGACGAGTTTGACCTCAATGGTGATGATCAATCCCCTTTGCTCATTATACTGAGGAATGAGGACATTGCAGAGCACATATGTGAGGTAAGTGAATGAGTGAAACTCAAAATTTTATTAAAGGGGTCATATGATGCGATTTCAAGTTTTCCTTTCTCTTTGGAGTATTACAAGCTGTTCGTGCATAGATAAGATCCCTAAAGTTGCAAAGCCTAAAGTCTCAAACCCAAAGAGATATTCTTTATAAAAGTTAAGACTCGTCCACGCCCTCCTAAAACGCCTCGTTTAAACACACCCCCACATGTCTTCATCACTGTGTGGGAAGATTTGCATAACACCGCCCAAATGTTCACGCAAAGAAAGAAGGCGTAACTTTGATTCTCGCTGTAGTATTGTTGCCGCCACCCCCATGTCGTGGAGACGCAGTGTTTCGTTGTGAAAGTGAAACTACTTTGTTTGGCCTTCCAAAAGAGGACTCAACTAGAAATCAGTGGTTAAGTTGTATTTACAGCACTGTTCCAGAATAGCTCAAACCAAATATCCAGATGTGTGCAACGCATTTTACAGAGGACGAGGACTGTTTCCTGGTAGAGTAGCCTACAATGCCGGTGTTCTGACAAATAATGCTGACTCACAGCCTGTAAGCACGTTTTCATATTTAAAGGATTTGCCACTGACGATTCAAACGCGAGTTTTGAGCAGTGTAGAGTAGCGCCTGCTTTTTGTCATTTCTCTGATCACAAATGCAGACATGGTTTTATGTTTACGTGGCGCGATGCAACGCGTAAAAAGACAGTATATGCCATTATAATCCGTAATTATGTCACCACTGGATGCAACAAATGCCTCGTTTATAATGGGTTTTAATGTTTTTGTCTCGTCGCATCGGGACACGGCATCGCAGTATGGTAAGGGGCGTAACATTTCCGTCACATGCTTGAGGTATTCGGCCAATCACAACGCACCTCGCTTTTCAGAACAATGAGCTTTATAAAAATCGATGCGTTTCAGAAAAGCGGGCATAGAGGAGAAACAGTAATGTACAGGATGTGGAAAATAATATGTTTTTTGAACCTTAAACTGCATAAACACATTTCATTACACCAAATACACAAAATAATGTTATTTTTTAGCAACGTCATATGACCCCTTTAAAGCCCTAGCGTTAATTCCTCGGTAACAACTGTGTTAAGCTGAAAATGTGTAAATCATCTTTTTAGTGGATGATTTGATCCAGATGCAAAATGGCAGCTTGAATCATTTCATTGGCTCATTTAGTAAAAAAAAGACACGATTAAATGCTGTGAGAAAATTATAACTTTAAAAATTGACATAAAATAGACAAATTATGCTAAGGATGCACTGTATCGTTGCCACATTGATAATGTATTTGTAGATTGGTAAATTTTGCATATGATATTTGATTTAATTCCATATTTGTACATTTAAATTGCCTTTGCTGTTATCGAACAGTAAGCGATAATCTAAATGAAAAAATGGGGGAAAGTTCATCTTTAAAAACACTAAACAATTTATTAACACTACTTAATGTAATCTTTAGCAAATATCAAGTAAAATATAGTTTTTCAAACTGTACATTCTGTTGTGATGCCTTAATTCAAAATAGTTTTAACAGTATAATTTTAATATTGGCCATTTATCAGTTATCGGTCATAAAATGAATATAACTCTTGGCTTATCATTATCATTCATAATTTCAATATCAATACATTCCTAGAAGAAGAGAAGAAAAGCTATGGTGCACTCAATTCAAGCCTGTTCTTAAATGGAGTTTCAGATCTGTTGAGCACGTACAGTGGGGAAAAAAAGTATTTAGTCAGCCACCAATTGTGCAAGTTCTCCCACTTAAAAAGATGAGAGAGGCCTGTAATTTTCATCATAGGTATACCTCAACTATGAGAGACAAAATGAGGAAAAAAATCCAGAAAATCACATTGTAGGATTTTTAAAGAATTTATTTGCAAATTATAGTGGAAAATAAGTATTTGGTCAATAACAAAATTTCATCTCAATACTTTGTTATATACCCTTTGTTGGCAATGACAGAGGTCAAACGTTTTCTGTAAGTCTTCACAAGGTTTTCACACACTGTTGCTGGTATTTTGGCCCATTCCTCCATGCAGATCTCCTCTAGAGCAGTAATGTTTTGGGGCTGTCGCTGGGCAACACGGATTTTCAACTCCCTCCAAAGATTTTTATGGGGTTGAGATCTAGAGACTGGCTAGGCCACTCCAGGACCTTCAAAT
>NW_015505438.1:445040-471314 GCF_001515645.1 Sinocyclocheilus grahami | reverse complement strand
AAGTAAAGGGGGGGGGGGGGGGGAAGCAATTGTTAAAAAAATAGATTCTTTGTGAACTTCTTGTTTAATTGAGGTTGTCTTCTGAATGTTTTTCAATTTAACCAGGTGCCTTATTTGCTGGAATTAAAGAAGTCACCCAGTGTCCTGTTTGCTGGCATCGACCGACCCGATGATGTGGTGAACTTCACTCACCAAGAGCTTTTTGCTAAGGGAGGCTTTATAGTATGTGATGAATTGGCTCTCAACACACTTACTCCAGGTACTGGTCAAGTTGCCACACAAATTATGCATGTTGTTTTACTGGAGATGGACTGATACATTATGACATTTTCATTGGACTTATTCTGTCAAATTTATATGAAGACGACATGAAAAAAGTTGTTGGGATTCTGGAGGAGTTAGACAAGCAAGGGAAATGGAAATGGCTTCTACACTACAGAGACAGTCGCAGACTTCGGGAAAATGCAAGGTATCAAAAATCCTTTCCCACCGCTGGATGTGTGGGCCTTCAAGGACTGATCCTCACTGTGTTTATACAAAAGCTACGATTAGTTAGTATTTGCTTACTCAGTTGTGGCATTGAATCTCACTCCCCTCTAATGTCCTCGACAGGTCCAGTCCTGAAGCAAGTAAGAAACAGCAGTTTATAGATTGCTGTCAGAAAGCTGGCGTAGTGGAGGTCTTGCCCTATCATGACTGTGATGTCATGTCACGGGACCGACCCAACTATCTCTTTTGTTTGACTCGACTTCAGATCCAAAACGCCTCTGTTCGGTTTCCTGTGTTTATTACAGGTAAGAGTTTAGATTTTTGTGAGAAGTACTGTGCACTCAAGTTGGAGTACTATGAATAACATTTATGAATAACATTTAATTTAATACTTTAAGAATTACAATAACCCAATACATTTTCTTTTGCAAAACGTAAAAAAAAAGTTATATTTATAATTATAAAATATATTAATTTGACTGGTTTCCTATGTATATTACTGGTGAGAGTCTACATTTTTTATAAATTTTTTTAAAGATTTATTTTAGGCGTTTTTGCCTTTTATTGATGGGATAGTAGTGAGACAGGAAGCGAAGTCGGAGAGAGAGGGGGGATGGGATCGGGAAAGGTCCGCGAGCCGGGACTCGAACATGGGACGCCCGAAGCACAATGGTGCTACATGTCGACGCACTGCCCATGAAGCTATCGGTGACGACGAGAGAGTCTACATTTTTGTGAAAAATTCACAGGACTAGTTTACATCAGTTAATATCAGCCTATCGAACTGAATAATTCAATAATTAAAAATTAATAACATTTAATAAAACATTTACCATAACCCAATACATTTTTGCTAAACATCATTAAAAATATGTATATTTAAATATATTAAATATATTAATTTTACACCTTACATAAACTTCCCTTGTGCCCATAATCTTCACACTCACCAGATGGGCAAGCTTTGATTTTAATTGCACTGCAAAATGATCAAATCATACAGTTAACCTGTATTCGGCGCAGACATGTTTACAAGTCCCTAAAGTCCAAGTCAAGTCTTTGTTAATTTTTTTTTTTAGAAATTAGGCAAACAATTATAATTTATTGATATTAAAAGTAATAGTAGTATGCCTAAAACAGTAATATGTTACTATTGTAATACAGCTGAACTGTAAAGTAAATGTAAATTAAAAATGAATCATTTATAATACATATAAAATTTTACAATAGGAAAATTCTAATATTTTTATCTTAATTTCTTCACTTGCAAGAGTTAAATCCTCGAGTTGTAATTTTGGGCAGAACCCTGCAGATTTCAGGGAAAACAGGTTTACAGATGCTTCTCATTACAGATCTGGTGAAATACAGTAATCATCTGTCCACAAAAATGTTGGAAATTAAACGAATGTGAAGATAATGTGCAACTGGTGGCCATTGCGTTCCTAAATGCACATTAAACTCGCAGCACATGCAGAGATGGGAGTTGCAGTCACCTGAACTGTGTTGGACATGGCAAAATGCATGCAGTGCAACAGATATAATTATTTAATCAACTCGCAGCCTTTTCGTAATTTGATAAGGGAACTAAGCCATACCGCGCTTTCGATTTAATTCGTTTGATAGATGCTTTGCCAAAGCATTCATTCTTATAATCGCACTTTTCCAACAGATGCATAACACATGTACAGTATATAATAATGCTGGCTCGGTGTGTTTATAGATGAATTGTTGTGATATTTGATGCTGCAGCGCATATAATGAATAGAAAAATACGGCGTTTAATGAGAGAATATTCTGTCTTCGTCAAGTCTCGAGTCCAAGTCAAGTCGCAGACTCGAATTTCCATCTCTCATTCTGCTATCCACTATAGTCTTGTGGTTACACATTATGGCTGGAAAGAACTAGTGAAAACTTGTTTCCTGTTATTTTAAGTTTTATTTCTCTTTCTTGGTTCCTGGTTGCTTTCTTGCTTTGTCACTGAGAGCGTAATCAGACAGACTGATCTTTAGCTCTTGACCAGGTTGTAGGTTTGGTCTGAAAGTTATAAAGGTGAGACTCTACAGGCAAAAGCACTGTTTTTTTTTAATGCAACTGGTTGAAAGAAAACCTCCAAAATACACTTTTAAGTGCTTCTTTTGTAGCACTTTATCTATTTGCAGCTGTGGATTTCAATCCATATTTTAATTAAAGGCCATTTTCTCAAAGTGAGATTTTTCTTCTGCACGGAGGCAAAAATCTCCACTTCAGCCTGAATTCAGTCTGGTAATATTGAGAATATGGCATTATCATATCAAAAGTTGAATTTCCTATACATAATCTGTCCCACCATATAAAATATGATAACTGCTGCTGATATCTGAGGTTATTTCATCTTGCACTTACTAGTTGTACGAAGAAAAGATAATATGCCTCACTGTAGTCTATAGCAGACCTTTTTTCTTCTTTAAATGAAACATTTTAAATTCATTTGAACAGTTGTTATTATTAATGTTATAAAATTATCAAAATGCTTAATGTAATTATTTACATTCTTCTGTGAACAATGCATAACATGACTCGATTTAGGGAATACGAGAGAATATGTTGATGATTTTTACCTTTTGTTTTGTTTTTTTGTGTTGCAGACACATCAACTGAATCTTTTGGAACAAATGGAATTTTAACAATGAACATTTACACATTCTCACGGATCCTTTCAAACGATACTTGTTCTGTGTCATAAATTTGTGGGGGGGTTTTATTTTATTATTTTTTTTATTCAAAATCCAATATCTTACCATTGGTAAGTACACCTTTGTTAATAGAAATAATTTATTGTTTATCATAAATGTTAAAACATTTATCTTTGTTACTCGTATGTAATTGCTTACAATTTATAAGCTTTCCAGTTTATAATACAATGTAAATGTACAAATGTAGGTCATGAAAATGTTTTAGTATGTTTTAACCTGACGTCGTTTTTTTTATAGATGAAATTTGACTGAAACTCTAATAAATAAGCTGATTTAATATGGTTGTCATTATTCAGCTTTGTGTATTTAAAACGTGTTATATCATAATTTATATACACAGCATATTCTTGTATCTATTGTGGGTGTTAAGATGTAAAAATTCAAGCAATGTTTATTTGTATAGTTTTCACAATAGATGTAATACATACAAATGTAGGAACAAACTTTGATTATAATGTGTTTAGCTACTAACATGTGCCTATGTCTTCTGTATGATTAGTCTACTAGACTTTTGGCTCTGCTCTGAAAAGGTTTAACATACAGATAATAGTGCATCATTAGTTTTAATTATAGGTTGTTATCACCCATTTAGTGTTCATTGTTGTTCTGGTAGTTCTCCTTTGTAAGAGTCTAAATGTATTCCAAACTTGTTTGATATATTCTGACTTGATACGGTTAAAAAAACAAATCTAAGGAAGGGAAAAACAGTCAAGGTAAGCTACTTCTTTATAGATTCTGGTTTGTATTTTACTTAAAATTACTTCAGTAAGACCTGTTTCCTTTTATTTTATTTTCCAGATTTAGTGCATTAGCATTATTATGTACACACAAAGTAGGCGATTTAAGTAATAGTATCTTTAACTCATTTAAATCACTATTTTGGCTTAGAAAATTTTTCATTCCATGTAAGACCTGGTACAGGTATCAGGTAATGGTAGCTGTGCCAAAGGCCAAATCTAAGGAAGGGAAAAACAGTCAAGGTAAGCTACTTCTTTATAGATTCTGGTTTGTATTTTACTTAAAATTACTTCAGTAAGACCTGTTTCCTTTTATTTTATTTTCCAGATTTAGTGCATTAGCATTATTATGTACACACAAAGTAGGCGATTTAAGTAATAGTATCCTTAACTCATTTAAATCACTATTTTGGCTTAGAAAATTTTTCATTCCATGTAAGACCTGGTACAGGTATCAGGTAATGGTAGCTGTGCCAAAGGCAAAGCATTAACAAAGCAAGTACAAACCTGCCAAATTTAACAACCATCCAACTGTACCTTCTGAAGAACAGGTATAAGATTTCAGCTTTGCCTATGTTTTTTTTAAGTCAGGTTTTGAATTTTATAGAGTATTTTAAAAATACGACTAGAGGCATGTTTATTTACATGCACAAATGCTTTTATTAAATATTTTGTTGAACTATTTGACAAAGACAAATGTTAAAAAAGATTGTGATGGACTATTTTATTTGACGTTTATGCATATTGTTATAAAATCCAAGTTGTGCATACACTATATTACCAAAAGTATTGGGACACCCTCTTCTAATGAACAGGTTTGACTACTTTAATAATTTCCATGAGTACAAATCTTAATGCTTATGCATATAATGATATTCTACACTGTAAAAAATGACCGTGAATTTAACGGTAAAAGACTGTAAAAATGCTACAGTAAAAACCTGTTAAATGGTTAACAGTAAATTCCCCTACTATATACGGTGAAAAACTGTATTGGACATTACATGTATTGGACATCAATTTTACGGTAGTATACCGTTTTTGGAAGTGGAAAAATACCGTATAATTTACAATGAATAACCGTAAATTGACATTCCCAGAATTCCCTGCGTTACATTTAAAATTGTATGTTTTTTTTGTTGAAATAACTGTTTCTTCTTAGTTTTTTCTTATCAGTTTTGTATATTAGGGTTACACCTAATGTTGTTACATGTAAATATTTATTGCATTATTTCAGTGTCATGTGTGTTACCATGATGGTGTTTAGTGTTTGTGTGAATGACACTGTGCACCTTCTATATATGTTATGATTTACAAGCTGCTTGTGATGGGCTTTGGTTCATCGTGTGACTTTCTCATCAGTTGGTATATTAACATTATATCAAATTAAATTACGGTATTTAACTGTAAATTTAAGTTAAAACCGTAAAACCTAAAACGTTGCTACCGTATTTTTTACGGTAAAATTCCGGTAACCACAGCTGCCGGTTTTTTACCGTAAATTTTACGGATTTTTTTTTTACATTGTAGGGAATTGTGTGCTTCTAATTTTATAGCAACAGTTTGGACAGGACACTTTTCTATTCTAACATGACATGCAAGGTTCAAAAAGAAATGATTGATTCAGTCAGTGTGGAAGAACTGCAGAAAGCAAAGTCCTAATCCCAGCTGAACACCTCTGGTGTGACTTTATAAATGCAGACCTTGAGCCAAAAACTCATCACCAAACACCAATGACTTGTACATACAGTATATAGACAAAAGTATTGGGACACCCCCTTCTTTAGAACAGAAAAAAGGCACTTCCACAACTAAGATGGAAACAATTCTTGTATTTAAAAAATTGTATTTCCATCTCTGTTGCAACAGTTTTGGAAGTGTCTAAAATAACGGTGCCCATGTACAAGTCATTGGTGTTTGGTGATGGGTTTTTGGCTCAAGGTTTGCATTTAAAGTCACATGCCTTATACACATAGCCTATGCATTGTCATGTTAGAATAGAAAAAGGGTCCTGTCCAAACTGTTGCTGCTATAAAATTAGAAGCACACAATTCTCTAGAATATCATTAGCCTATATGCTTTAACATTAAGATTTATGCAAAGATAATAAATCAAAAAAATAGTCAGCCTGTTTATTAGAGGGGGGTGTCCCAATACTTTGGGCAATACATCGTGTATTTTTCCATTTCACAATTAAATACACATAGTTGTGATTAGAGTGCATATCAAATACTTTTAGAATAGATCCACAATCTGTAAGAGGCGTTTACTGTTTTAAACGAATTTTGCATGGTTACAATGCATTTTAAAAATGTAAAGGTTATTTTCAGAGCTTCATCGGTCGTGGTTGATCTCTCGCGCACTCCAGATTGTCATTTGTCGCCATTCGCACAGTTTTCATCAAAACGCGTGAAAGTGTTTGTGATATATTCATACTTTTCTCAATGTAAAATTGAGCAGCGAACTAACTGTAATCTAACTTTATAACGTCCGACAGATGCTTCAATGTACTTTTAAAAAAAAAGTGTTCAAACTTAAAAGCACTTGTATAAATACAACTTGTTTCGCGCGCTCTTGTCAACCCCTCGCCCATTGCGTCGTTTCTGACACGGCGTCTGCTGGGTTCCGCTTTCCGCATGTGAAAAAAAATTAATAAAGATCCATTACCGGATGCGTTTACTTTTGGTTTTAACTCAACTTGCTGTCAACCCGGAAAGAGGCTGCGCTCGCGGCACAGTCGGCGCGGAGCTTTCATCTGTTTTCGCGGATAAATGAACGCACGTTGTGCGTGTATTGTGTTCTGAGGGAGCGCTGAAAAACACGCACACACACACAGCAGAACGCGGATGAGTCACCAGCCTTTGGGATTTTGGAAGTGAAGTAAGTTAATATTAGGTGTGGCAGTACCACAATACCGACTTCCTCTCATACTCATAATACCGTTTTCCATGGGAGTTCATGAAAACCTGGTCCAGGTGAACCACACCTGAATCCACCTGACATGGACCCTCTGGAAACTTGCTTTTGCTTCGCTTATGCTGGGTTTACAGGATTCCCACGCTCATGAAAACGTTGACTTTAAACGTTTAGTCATTGATTTTTCAAGCTATGCTCAGCTCTACTATTTGTATCGCTTAGACATTACTCTTTGTGAGTGTATAGCCTTTATAAAATACATTTTAGTTATCTAATCACGAGCTACTTGAATAGTCACGAATTCATTTTTCATAAGATGTGGGAACCCTGGATCTATTATTGACAGAATAAAGACAAAAATTACCATATTCTAATGAGTACTGATAGATACTGATTTATTATTATAAGGCTATTTTCGTTGTTCCATTTTTTTTGTAAATGTTGTATAATATGTATTGTTTCTAAATCAGTTTATTTTATCAAATATATTTATATCTGTGTTTGTAGGCCTATATAGGAAAATATACGCGCGCGCACACACATATGCTGCGATTTCTAAATAATCGCAAATTAATTTGGCTGTGAAAATACCCCCAAAAGATCATTTAAAGCTGTTAGCATGTTACATTTTTAGGCTACATTGGCCTAACATAAAGTATGGAACATCAAAAAAGATAATTTGAGAAACATCTCAGTATTGTTTGTTCATGCAATGAAAGTCACTAGTGACCAAAACAGCGTAGTTACCAACAGTATTCAAAATGCCTTCTTTTATGTTGTGCAAAAGAAAGTGAGTCATTCAGGTTTGAAACATCATGAGGGTGAGTAAATGATGACAGAATTTTATTTATTTATTTTTGGTGAACTATCCCTTTAATGTTTTTTTTATTATTAATAATTTTTTTTAATAAACGAAATGATACTCTAAAGAAGATACTGAAACTAGCAGCAGGTGGCGGTAAATGTCTTTTTGAGTCGATTCGTTCAAAAGGCTGATTCATTCAGGAATTCAGTAAACGGCTCTCTCTATGGGCTACTGAATCATTGATTCACACGATTCGTTCAAAACGCGGATTCATTCAGAAACTAAACACTGCTGTGTTGCTCGGGAGGTGCACAACATTTCTGCTGTGGCTTTTTAGCCTTCTGATGCATGAATTATTAAATCACAAAGTAATATTTTTTGACATGTTTGTTTTTACTTTTAAACAAGTGAAAAATCATGGCAAAATTTTTTTTGTTAATATATTATATTTTGAGGGAGTTACATATATGTCCACTGTATCCACCATGCATCAAATGTATAAAAAGTGAATCAATAGAACTAAATGCGCGGTCTTAAAAAACATGTTTTTAAAATATTTACTACGTGAAAATGGTTTGAATACACATAAGAACATTCAATAACAACAAGCTATGTCATGACGGCACAGAAATGTGAAGTGTAACAAACAAAACGTAAGAGTGTGTGTCTATGGGCCAGGGGTGTGTGGGGCAGGGTGTGGGTGGGGGGGTAGTGGGCTTTTCATACACATGTGAGCACAAATACAAACACACAAGCGCACACACCCTCCCACCACACACTCGAACACAATCATGCACACATATATATGCACTCATACAGTATACATGTACACATGCCTACAGTTTTATATAACCTAATAAATAAATATAGATTGTAAGCATTGAAATAAATGCTAAAATCTGAATAATATTTCTGTTCAATAAAACCATTCAAGTGTAAATTATATCATAATTTTAATAAAACATACTAATAAGGCAGAACCTATATAAAGGCCCATACGTAGAATTATACCCTTTGGTGCATGACGTCTATTGTAGTGGACAGATATATTTTCTGACACAGAAAAAAATTTACAAGAAAAATATAGTTAAAATCTGGATGAATCGATTTCTGACATCCTATTTAACTGAAAAATATTTTTTGAACCTGTCTGGTTTTCTGAGAATAAAAGTATTTAAAGGGGTCATAGGATGCTACATGCACTTTTACAAGTTGTTTGAACTGAAATGTGTGTTGGCAGTGTGTGTACACAACCACCCTATAATGCTAAAAATCCACCCAGTGTTTTTTTTTTAATCTGGTTAAATTATTTCCCCTTTCTCAAATCGAGCCGATCTCAGATGCCTGTCTGTGTGCCGTCACACAGCCAGGCCCCTCCCACTATAGTTTGATTGACAGTAGTGCTTCAGCACAGACTGGACTGGTGTCTTACCTTAGCCCCGCCCTGAGTGAGCTGTCATCAGTCCGCCATTGTTTCACCGCCGGAGCAGATGTAGACAAGAATGACTCCTAAGCGATTGAGGTGTTCTGTTGTTGGATGTAATAACGAACATAGCAGTCGTCATTTACTCCCGACATCTGAACCGCTGAACTCGCAGTGGATTTCGTTTGTTTCTGAAGGGAATGCTCCCCCGATCTGCCTAAATGCGTCTATGTTCGCGTGAATCATTCGTGATCCAGCTTCACCTACAGAAGAAGTGAGTATAATGTTTTGTCATAAATCTTTGCAAATCGCCTTTCCTAATAATGTGCTAATTAGCAAGTTTCACGATGAATGCGGCTAAAGTAAACAGTCTCTCTGAGAGCAGCTCAGAAGAGAGGGGCGGGGTCAGCAGAGCTCATTAACATTTAAAGGAAAATGCTACAAAAACGGCTTGATCTGAAAAGAGCTGTATTTGACAGGGGAAAAAGGTGTTTTTTTTACACTACCATTGAGAAATTTTAACCAAACTATGTTACAGACTTTTCATTAAGACCCTAAAGAATCATATCAACTTGTGGAAAATGGGCATCCTATGACCCCTTTAACACGTATTCCCAAGTTACATGGTGCCTCCCCTTTTCCCGTGACTATTTTGAATATATTATGCAATAATATCTCAATTTGATAAAAAGACAACAATTAAATGGAATCTTAGACAACACTTTGGGGGTTCGCCAGTTGGTGGTTGGGACATGATGCTACATCTTAAATGGTTCAAAATGGCTTCCAAATATCGGTTCACTGTAGTGACCACGATGCTTCAGAGGCTTAGGTAATATTTTCGTTGGCAAAATTGAAAAGCACGGAATATTGTGTTTAAAATATAGCACAATAATAACTTCTTATTTACTGAAATGTTTTATAAAATCACATTTGCGCTCTGTGTGTTCGTGACAAAAACAGCACTCGTGTGATATCGCTTATCATAATAAATATGAGACAAAAACTCATACAGGGGCATTTTTTGCCCCAATATCTTGAATTGTAGAGCATAATGGAGTTGTTGCCCTGCATCGTATTTTGTCAAGTCAACTGTATGAAATGTAAGATGACACACAGTTCTGGGGGCGTTAACTGCGTCGTTAAAATATTTTAATCGCGTTATTTTTTTCATAACTAATTAATTAGTTTAACGCGTTAAACTCACAGCCCTAATATATATATATATATATATATATATATATATATTGGTCTGTTTCTAAATCAATTTAAAGTTTTGTTTCAAGTTAATTTATTTAAACAAGGGACCAAGTTATGTGTGAGATTGAGAAATTTATTGATTTTTTAAAATGATTATTATTTATTTATTCATTTGTTTGTTTTGTAGATCTGGGACATGCCTTACCTGGACAGACAAAATCGGACCTGTGGATTCCTGGATATTGAGGAAAATGAGAACAGTGATAAGTTTTATCGGCGTTATTTTATCTTGGATACTCGTGAGAATTTTCTCCTCTGGTATATGGACAATCCACAGGTATAGCTCTTAGTGTGCATTCAAGTTGCAGTATGGCTTTACAGAAGATTCTCTTATTTACCTACACCCCAAACCTCAACTTTGCATTCAAAAAATTTCAATCCTGTATTTTTGCATAACTATTTTTACTTGTTTCCTTAAAAAAACAGAACTTACCTCCGGGAACAAAGTTTGTTGGAAGTTTACGACTCAGTTACATTTCAAAGGTATCAAATTCTACTGTAATATAAAAAAAAATACAAGACTTCTTTTTATAATTACTTATTTAGCTTTTGATTGAACTTGTTTGTAGGTTAATGAAGCATCAGTAAAGCAGAAACCAAAAGCAGAATTCTGCTTTGGTAAGTACATAAAATGGGTGTTTTTTGTTGTTGTTGTTGTTGTTGTTTTTCTCCCCCACAGTATCTATAACTACTTTTTTTTGTCTCCCAGTAATAAATGCATTGTCCAGACGGTACTTTCTGCAGGCCAATGATGCTATGGACTTGAAGGAATGGGTCATTGCTCTGAATAATGCCACCAAAATTACAGTATGTCGAGCTTTTTGTGTATGCTTATTGTTATGTTTGGTGTTTTCTTTGTCATATCTCATCCATATGCTAATACAAATGACAAACCTGGACTTAATCCACAAATAAGCATTCTTAGTTAGAGCCTATGCAACATCAGTTTGCAGATGAAAGATGAGATTATACTTTGATTAATGCAAAGTCCTATACAGTTGTATCTGAATAAACTAATGAAACTTTATGCATATATTAATCAGTACATATCTTTTTAAGGTTCCAAAAGCATCACCAGTGACCCAAAGCTCTGATGCCACAAATGTTTCAAACCCAAGTCAGTCAACATCTCGACAGGCGTATAAAACCGAAATTGTGGGAGGTGTGGTTGTGCACACGCCAGTCCAGCAGGTGACGTATTTGTATGTGTTCTTTATTCATCTATTTAATTTAGGAAAATATGAATATGAATCCGTTGTGTTTTTCTCAGAGCGATAATGAGGACGTCTTCACGAGTGAACTAGGATCACACGTCACTTTAAGGAGATGTCAGAGTGTGCGTCCAAATGTCATGAGGTCTGGCTACTGTGTCAAGCAAGGCAATGTGGTAAGACCAGTGTCTTGTCATATCAGTTGAGTAAAATATCAGTTTTTGCAGATAATATGCCATGGATGTAGTTGTTACAGGAATAGTTCACCCAAAAATGAAAATTTACTCACCCTCAATCCATCTGAGATGTAGCGTAGATGAGTTTGTTTCTTCATTGGAACATATTTGAATAAACTTAGTATTACCAATGGATCCTCTGCAGTGAATGGGTGCCGTCAGAATGAGAGTCCAAACAGCTGATAAAAACATCACAATAATCCACAAGTGATCCACACAACCACAGTCCATCAATTAATGTCTTGATAGGTAAAAAAACAAAAAAAGTGTTTGTTAGTAATCTGTTCAGATGAAGAAACAAAATAATCAACTTGGCCTGAGGATGAGTACATTTTCAGCAAAAAAAAAATTTGTTGGGCCTATGCAGTTCATAGTATTATTACATTATTTCTGTTACAATACAATATGTAATTGGATCGCCACTTGATGTCCAATGTAAATCTAAGGTAGATACTTCTATAAGAATATGTTAAAAGAATTTTGTTAGCACCACAATTAAACTGCATCATTTTTCAGAGGAAAAGCTGGAAGAGGAGGTTTTTTATTCTAGATAACCAAACTGTGAGCTACTATAAATCTGAAATGGTAAGATGCTGGAATGGTAAACTCTTTAAAAGAATGGAAATGATTCATTTATATAATGAACAGATATATAAACCAGTACTCTGTCTCTTTTTAGGATAAGGAACCATTACGCAGTATTCGATTGCAGGATGTGCTTAAAGTTAACGAGTGTCTTGTGAAATCAGGGTGAGAACGCTGCTGCCTTTGTGTGTGTGTGTGTCTGTGTGTGTATTTGAAAGAATGTATTATTAGAAGTCATTATGCGCACAAGGCTGCATTTATTTGATTAAAAATACAGTAAAAACAGTAATATTATGAAATATTACTACAATTTCAAATATCAGTATTCTATTTTAATATGTTTTAAAATGTAATTTATTCCTGTGATGCAAAGCTGAATTTTCAGTATTCTAATATGGTGATTTGGTGCTCATATATATATATATATATATATATATATACTGTGTATATATATATATATGAGCTTTAAAATGAATGATGAATGAAAATTATGTTTTTATCTGCTTTGTTGTACAAAAGGGGTTTTTGTCATTAATTGTGTTGTTTGTTGTAGAGATCTGCTGTCTCGTGATAACCTTTTTGAAATCATCACCAATACCAGAACCTTCTACATCCAGGTAACTCTGGACTAAATTAATTTAGAATGATCAAGGCGTCAGTGATAAAGATAATAAATGAAAAAATAAATCATGTTGGTGTAGGTGGACCACATATTATGCACATGGTTCATCTAATTGACTAGCATCCAAATCTGCAGCTGTGTGTCAATGTATTTAAAGATCAACTGTTTTTTGAATCATCCTTGCATAAATGCTCTGTCACTCAAGCGAAACATAAATAACTCATTATAAATGCTTTTCAAGTATGTGACAGGTGTTTATGTGGCTACTGTACTGTTCAGCCATGTTGTAAATGCAAATGAGGCTTATGGAGATCTGTAATCCTTTCATATAGCACAACTAAACAACTTGAAGTTAAAAATGTCAGCTTAACCTGCTTGTGTGTGTGTGTGTGTGTGTGTGTGTGCGTGTGTGTTTGTGTTTGTGTTTGTGTACAGACAGACACCCCAGAAGACATGAAGGGCTGGATCAAGGATATCTCCTCAAAAATTCAAGACTTTAGAGGGCCATCTAAGGTAAATATTCTTAAAGTGTTTAAAATCATTAGATTCCAGTCATTGATCTTTCAGGTATTATTTATTCTTTCCGGTATTATTATTTGTTTAGTTGTTTGTTATATTCAATGTTATTTCTCATACTTTTCAGATATTGTTTTCTAATATGTTTTAATGTAATTTTTAAAAAATTGTTCAGACAGGCAGTTTTCATTCCATTTGACTTATGAATATGCGACGCTCGACCACAAAGTCATAAGTAATGTTCCATAAAGATATTTTGTAAATTTCCTACCGAAAATATATCAAAACTGAATTTTTGATTAGTAATATGCATTGCTAAGAACTTCATTTGGACAACTTTAAAGTCAGTTTTCTCAGTATTTAGATTTTTTTCCAGATTTTCAAATATTTGTATCTCAGTCAAATATTGTCCTATCATAACACACCATACATCAATTGAAAGCTTATTTATTCAACTTTCAGATGTTGTATAAATCTCAATTTCGAAAAATTTACCCTTATGACTGGTTTTGTGGTCCAGGGTCACATAGAATAAGCAATTATAATTAAATATAAATACTCAAACATAAATATTACATTTTTATACTTCTAGACATCATCTACAATATTAACAACAATCCTAGCTTCTTTTTGTAAATTATTTTTCAATTCTCTCCAAAAATTTGTACCTTAGGACAAATTTGTACCTTTTTTTTTCCCCTTTTTTTTTTGAGAACTAAACAAATAGTACAAATAAGAATACATATTACTGTAAATTTTAAGAGTATATATACATACATACATACATACATTATATATAATATATATATGTGTGTGTGAATTTTTAGTTAATTTTATATTGTTCACACCTAGGCAGTTTTTCATTCCACTTGAGTTTGTCAATATAATAACAAGCAATCCTAATAATTACATCAAATATAAATACTACATTTTTATCTCCATGCAACACAAAACGCATTACATCACATCAACTTCTACAAAATGAACAACAATTGTAGCTTCTTTTTATAAATGTTTTTTTTTAGTTCTCTCTCAAAAAACAGTATCTTGGGACATTTCTAAAAAAAACACACACACAATAAATGAGCATTTCTGACAGTTATCCTCTCTTGATTGACAGTTGCGCTCTTCCAGCAAAACCTTTTCTGCGCAGCGGAAGCCTCAGCTTGTGAAGTCCTGCTCCACTGCAGATTCCTGGCAGCCGTGGACCCCGGTGCCCAATCAGGAGAAGCATTTGAAGGAAGAGGGTCAGAGAGAAGGGCCGTACAGCTCTCTTCCCTCACTCTCACACATGGGCCACATCTTTCAGTCAACGACTCGACAACGACACCATTCCCAGCCTCAACTCGCTCCCAGCGACACAGACTTTCCCGACAGTCTTGACAATCTCCGCTCCACTGATGTTTAGTTGCTTTAATGGATACTGCTGGCCAGCACATGGATAGTGTTATGATTTTAGCTTTTTGATTGTTGCTTTTCTTGTTCAGTGGTGCGCACACAAGTGTTTCAGTCATTGCAATGCTGCTCACTCACTCTAAAGGAATAGTTCCCAAATTGTTTACTCAAGCTCCAGCAAGCAATGTATGGCAAGAATTGTGTACCATTTCTTCAAGCAATTGTACTTTTGTCTTTTTACAGAAAAAAACAAAACAAAATACTTTTGGAACAAAAAAAATGGTTTGGAACTATATGTAGAAGAGAATTGTCATTTTGGCTGAACTATTCCTTTAAAAGAATGTGTCTTTTTATGTATGTAGGAATGTATAATGAGGAAGGATCATCTGGTGAAAAGACATTTTATGTGTTGTATTGCTTTAGTTCATTTCCCAAGACATAAAGTGGGGTCTGAAAGTCGGAGACAACTTCTGAAATGCTTTTTTTATATTATATAATGATATTTTCATCACAAAAAACTGATGAACATGTTATCCAGCATGATTTAAGAATGTCCCAAAGAGCATCTTGTGCCCGGCAATGAATATTCTGCTTTTACATCGTAACTTTGTTTTTTTTAAATATGAGATATTTACATTTCAAGATAAAAAAAAAACTCAATTTTCAATGTGGTCTCAAAGTTTTGGACCCGCTTGTACACTTGAAAGTATTGTTGGTACTTGTAGACTTCAGTCAAGGCATGTGGACTTATTTTGAAGAATTTTGTTTTCAATATCACTAATGAAGGCGCTTGAAGGATTAGGTCAACTTTGACTAGACATTCTATAATGATTTTCGCGACTGAAAACATTTTAATAGTATTATATAATGATATTTTCATCACAAAAAACTGATGAACATGTTATCCAGCATGATTTAAGAATGTCCCAAAGAGCATCTTGTGCCCGGCAATGAATATTCTGCTTTTACATCGTAACTTTTTTTTTTTAAATATGAGATATTTACATTTCAAGATAAAAAAACCCTCAATTTTCAATGTGGTCTCAAAATTTTGGACCCGCTTGTACACTTGAAAGTATTGTTGGTACTTGTAGACTTCAGTCAAGGCATGTGGACTTATTTTGAAGAATTTTGTTTTCAATATCACTAATGAAGGCGCTTGAAGGATTAGGTCAACTTTGACTAGACATTCTATAATGATTTTCGCGACTGAAAACATTTTAATATTGATTGCTTTGAAATGCCTGAGAAAGTTAATGGCATTCTTTCTTTTGTTGTTGTGAATGGTACTACATGTTGACAAGTAGGTCATGTTTCTGTTGCTCAAACTACTTGCTTTTTTATATGCGTCATTGCTAGATATGCATCATCGCTTTGCACATGAAATAAACCAGTCCTTGAAGGAAAAAAAAGAGGCTTTAAGTCTTTGCTTCTCTTGTCCAAACAGCGTCGCGCTTTGACACTGAACCGAAATTTCAGACTTTTTTTTTTTTTTGTACTGAAAGAGGCTGTAAACATTTATTTTCTTCAAGTTCCAGTCACCTTAATTATGGTAGGGCATACCTCTTTTTTTTCTTTTTTTTTATTGCAGTAAACAACAAGGATTACAGTACGTACAAAACAAACAGTAAAAAACAGTACGTACAAAACATACAAAATACCAATCAATAATAAACCACTTGAGGATTAATAGATAAAACATCACAGAAAAAACAATATAATGTAAAAATTCTTAAAAAAAAAAAAAAACAGGAAATTTCAGACTTGCGCGTGATAAAGCAGAGCTGTCTCAAAATGCGCGGAGTTTGGCGGCCCGACCGTTTTTGGTCTATCTATAAATTGCTATTTTTATAAATAATTTTAATTTTCCTAATTCAGTTGCTGTTACATTTTAAGAATGGCATCATTCAGATGTAAATGATCCCTCAGGTTATGTGCGAAGTAGACTTGCATTGTCACGTGATACAGATGACTTTTCTCAGCGCTGATGAGAATGGACCAATCACAGACGCTTATTCGCCACAGCGGTTCAGTTGCTTTTTTAAACGGACCGCTGGTGCGGCTTCACATTTATGTCAGATAGCAGTCTTTCAAATGAACCTTTTTAAACTATCACGATTTCAATAGACAAATATATCCAATAAGACGAAAAAACACCCTCAGATTTGAATCCGGCTTAACGAGAATTCGTCTTTTTGAGCCACAGTGCGCCCCTTGCAGGACAACAACATTATGTCTCTACAGCTCATTCGCCACAGTGTTTGTAAACTATGGCGGACCCTCATGCCGTTTAGATAGCTGACGCACATATTCTAAGTTTATTCTCTTATAAAAAAGGAGTAAATGATGGAATTTGAAATAACGCGCACAAGGCCTTCGCTTTTTGGTGACATTGGTAAGTTAACCTGTCTGACCTGTTAAATGTGATTGTTAGACTGCAAGTAACCAGCAGTCTGGTGGTAAACATTCGACCCTGCAGGACAGAGTTCACTGTGACTGTATGACACGCTTTTATATAGTTTCCTAGATCAAGGCTCGATGACAAATATTGCTGCCAGAACTGTAGTGTGATCACATGCCGTTTGGCCTTGAATCAGTCACCAATGACAATTAGCAGGTTCCTAAAGCCCTGGATCAGTGTGGCCTGAGTCAACAGATGGATGAGTCAGTTTCACTGTCCTGCTCGTGTCCTTTGGAAATGTTCCTTTACAGTGCAATTCAATAAATATATCATCCATGACACATACATTCCTTACAAAAAGTGTTTGAAATGGCTACATGCCCTAAACTTAATTTCTCAGAATGCTGTAGTTTGAAGTTTGCCCTCAGATTTTCAAATGGAGTACAAGACTTTTATTTGCACAATTGTTGAAATGTCTTTGTTGTGTGACTTAAATGCTTAAAATTATACATAAATGTATCTTCCTATTATTCCAGTTTAAATTCCAGTGCATTACTTGATAATGACTTAATTTGATTTTTAATCTTCAAAGAATACCATGGTATTACTGTGACAGAATTTTTATATATTTAAAAACAAAAGTTTCTCATACATTATTTGAATGTGTCCTTTTTAATTTGATTTATTTAATGTTTTTTTTTTTAAAATAAATAATGACTATCATTCATGTTTTACCATGATTTACAGAGGACACCCACTAATATGTCATGTGTAACAGTAGGTTATGTAACAAAAAAATCTTGTCGGGCATGTTTAGAACAGTCACTAGATGACAGTAAAAGGCTCTAAGGATCACAGTGCAGCTCCTAAAAACTCATTATTGTGATTTTAAATCTTTACCAATCTATCCTTCATACCACTAGATTTTACCCATTTGTCAGCAAGGTATTTTTAGTCATTTAACATATTATACACTTTTTTATATATATATTTCAATAAGTACAGGTCAGAATAAGTATGTGGTTTAATTTTTACATAAATATGTCTGTTATTTGAAACATTAAAGTAGACACTTTACTTGCATTTAAAATGCAAGTACATATGAATGTAAAATCACTTATATTTAAGTTGATGCAGACACCAAAATGGGACGTCTCATCTTCAAACCATAATTCCTCTTGGTGTCCACTTTCCGCTACTGATGCATTATTTGAAAATCATTTATATGTACCATCTATGTTTTGGCGTTCTGTCTCTTCGTTCTACCTGCAGCTCATGGTCTGGGGTTCTGGACCGATCGTTCGGCGGTGCATGAGGCCGCGGCTCAGGGCAGAGCTGTGCAGCTCCAAAAACTGATTGAGAACGGAGCATCTGTCAACATTGTGGCTGTGGACTCAATTACACCCCTGCATGAGGCCTGTATTCAGGGCCAGACACAGTGTGTGAAGCTGCTCCTTGATGCTGGAGCTCATGTAAGAATGTTCTCCATACTGCAGGCCTCATGAATCTGTCAGCGCATCGGTTGTTTATATTAGTGTCATTGTTAACAGGTTGATGCTCGTAACATTGACTGCAGCACTCCGTTGTGTGATGCCTGTGCTGCTGGTAGTCTGGAGTGTGTGAAGCTGCTGTTAGAGCATGGAGCCACGGTAAATCCTCCCCTCTTCACCTTCTCTCCGCTGCACGAGGCCTGCATGGGCGGTAAGTGACCTGATGCTTGATGTAACATGATTAGGTCGATTAGGTATGTTTATTAAGGCTGTCAGGTGATTGAAGAAATTATTATTATTTTATTAATATATAATAAATGTGACCCTGAAGCACAAAACCAGTCTTAAGTCACTGGGGTATATTTGTAGCAGTAGCCAAAAAAACAGTGTATGGGTCAAAATTATAGATTTTTCTTTTATGACAAAAATCATTAGGATATTAAGTAAAGATCATGTTCCATGAAAATATTTTGTAAATTTTCTACCGTAAATATATCAAAACTTAATTTTTGATTAGTAATGTGCATTGCTAAGAACTTCATTTGGACAACTTTAAAGGCGATTTTCTCATTATTTAGATTTTTTTGCACCCTCAAATTCCAGATTTTCAAATAGTTGTATCTCGGCTAAATATTGTCCTATCATAACAAACCATACATCAATGGAAAGCTTATTTATTCACTCACTCAAATTGACCCTTATGACTGGTTTTGTGGTCCAGGGTCACATATATAAAATTTAATCTAGAGTCACTTATGTATGTTTATTGGGGCTATCAGCTCATTATAAAAATAAATAATAATAATAATTTTTGTTAGTATTATTATTATTATATTAAATATATAAGATATAACCCAGGTTAATTAAAAAAAAAAAAGTTTATTAACCCAGGAAGTATTATTATTATTATTATATCTAAAACTTAATCTAGGGTCATTTATGTATAGGGCTGTCAGCTGATTAAAAGAAAAAAAATCTTAATATATTTTTTATAATTATTTTGTTATTTTTATTTTATATTTATTTTGTTATTATATTAATATTATAATATTAGATCTAAAATTAGGGCTATGTTGTTAGGGTGTGTTCATTAGGGCTGTCAACTGATTAAAATAAATAATTATATATAACAATTATATAAAATATAGTATTTTATATATATATATATATATTATATTATATTATATATAATTGTTATATATAATTATTAAACTATATATAATTATAATATTTATATAACTATATATAATTATTAAACTATATATATATATATATATATATATATATATATATGTGTATGGTTTTTTATTACGGGTGTCAACTGATTAAAAGAAATATGATATATTAATATATTATTATTATATAATATACAGTAGTATTATATATACAGTTTAACCTATGGTAATTTATGTATGCTTATTACAGCTGTCAACTGGTTAAAAGAAATGATAATAAAATAATAATAATAATTCAAAGAAATAATAATGTATTAATACATTCATTATTATTAATAATAATGTAATAATTTATAATATAGAATGTTATTTCTAAAATGTAACCTAGAGTTGTTTATGTATATTTATTAGTGCCACCAATTATAGAACTGATTATTATTATTAATAGTAGTAGTATTAACATTATATTATTCTATTAATACTTAATTATATAATATAAAAAATATATTAGTTATGATTATATTAATCATGCACTGATTACATTTAATTAAAATTAATCACGAAATAACCACATATATCAATATTTGATTAGGGGAAAATCTCAAATAGTTTTTGTCTGGCAGGTAACTCTAAATGTGTTCAGCTCATGATTGATGAAGGTGCGTTCATGGAAGCTCATGACTGTCACTTTGGCACTCCTCTGCATGTGGCGTGTGCAAGACAACAACTCGACTGCGTCAAAGTTCTGCTCAACGCAGGTCAGTTTCTGCATTTACATTTCTGTGTGTTTTATTTTTATTTGAAATTTGGATAATGCATTAGCTAACTTGATTAACAATGAGCAATATCTTTTTTTTACTGCATTTATTACTGTTAATACAATTGTCCATGTTAGTTCACAGTACATTAACTAATGGTAACAGAAACAACACTAGATTCTAGAAATCTACTAGTAAATGTTTAAATACGATTATTAAATAATAAAGATAAATAAATGCTGCAGTATTGTTCATTGTGAGTTCATGCTACTAAAGTAGTTAACTAATGTGAACAAAATAGTAAGCCCACTAATTTCAAATTAACATAAATCAAATCTCTTGTTCTTTCATTGTACATTCCAATGATGTCCGTGTATTCTTTTATGTATTTGATCCTGTTTTTAGGTGCAAATGTAAATGCTGCTAAACTTCACGAGACTGCACTGCATCATGCTGCCAAAGTGAAAAATCTGGAACTAATTGAGCTTTTGGTAGACTTTGGGGGAAATGTTTTCGCCAGAGACAACCTCGGAAAAAAGCCCATTCAGTACACCAGAGCCGGCTCAGCGCCTGCACTCTGCCTAGAGTTTTATGAATGTAAGTTGAAGTGCTTCGTTTACAGTATAAGCTGTGGATCTGGTATAATGATAGAAGAGGTTTTTTTGTAGAGAGGTCATATAATGAGATATCAAATTTCCTTGTTTCTCTGAGATTAAAAGGTTCATTGTGAATGAAACGTCCAACCAGACCATTTACTGAAACTAAACCACTAAAAAGAAGGGAAGCACATTATCAAAAAATGGCCTGTTTTTTTTAAAGGTTAGAGAACAAGTGGAAAATTAAAAAGTCAAAGTAAAAAAATTATATGTGGAATTGCAAATATGAAAAATGTTTTTTTATTAGTTTGGCTAAAGCAACTAAAGAATGACAACTTCTTGTTTGACATCTTCCAGCCACACCTCTCAGTCTTCAACGGTTATGCAGAACTGCTTTCAGAAATGCCTTCGGGAAACGGGTGCTGGGGGTGTTGACTCAACTGGGCCTCCCAAACCGAATCATCTGTTTCTTGTCTTATTTACCAGCTCCTCCCCTGGAGCTCTTCCAGTCCTGACGATCTGCTCTGCTGCTTCTGTCCAGGTCATGAATAATGGCCACGACACTGACTGTGTTTGAGAAAAAGGGAGATTCTTTATTGTGAAGCGCAGCTACTGTAACAGCTGCACTCAGTATTTGTCACGTATGTTTGATATTTTCCTGCTGTTACAGCAGCGAACCAGTCCAACAGACGACATGGACATTTGGTATGGATGCAGTTTACTGCCAAAATTCCTAGAATAATTGGACTTGGAAAGAAGCACCTTTCACGGTATTTTCTGTGTTGCATCACATTTTGGCTGCTGACACATCTTACAATGAGGCACAATAAGACAAAGAGCTTGTTTTCTTGCAGTTAATCCAAACCATAATACTAGCTGTATAATTAACTTTCTTCATCTGCATCGTATGATTTCATTTACGTTATTAGATTTGTAAATGCACTGTATATAAAATAGTCTTATTTTAATTCAGTTTTATATGAATTATGCAAATTGTGTATATCATAGCTTATTCTCATATAAATGTGTATAAAATATATATTAATATATTGTGCAAATGCTTTATAAATGAATGTTGTACATAGATTGTTTTAAAAATGTTCTGTTGTGACTTATTGAACATAATTGTAACACAAATTGTAATTTCTAAATTACACAGTATTACAGTTATGTTTTACTTGACCTGTGGTGAGAATTGACTAGACTTACTACTTACAAGGACACAACCAGTGTTGGGGAAAGTTACTTTTAAAAGTAATGCATTACAATATTGCGTTACTCCATAAAAAAGTAACTAATTATGTTACTTAGTTACTTTTTATGGAAAGTAATGCGTTACGTTACTTTTGCGTTACTTTTTAAATCTGGACAGGGCTTGCTTGCTTTGTTTTTAAAATCAAAAAGTTTTATTTTTGGCAAATATAAAAGCCTTTTCACAGCAAAAGTGAAATGAATAAGCCTCAGGCTGAAGGGAAAGTACATTTACGTCCGTACAGTAGAACGCAGGAGAAGAAATTTCAACACACTTCAGCAATAAAAAAACACACAAATGTTTGTCTAGAGTAATTTGTGCTCATTAGTACGGTTGAACTGGATCATCGAAGGTCAGAAGCAAATAGAATGGGATTAAATACATAAAGGATATTTGTGTTGTTTAACATTTAATTATTGCAGGTTTGCGTCATATTCTGAGTTGCATTATTTTTTATTCATTTTGAGGAATACTGAATCTGTTTTTTGTTTTTTTTTGTGAGTGAGTGAGATGAATTAATGCATATTTATTTTAGAACTACAGTAACATCTGATTTCTCTCAACATGGGGACAGGAGAGCTGTCAATAAATTTGAAAAAAATAAGTAACTTGCGTTACTTATTTGAAAAAGTAACTCAGATATTCTCGTGTAAATGAAAAAGTAATGCGTTACTTTATTAGTTACTTGAAAAAAGTAATCTGATTGCGTTACTTGTAATGCGTTACCCCCAACACTGGACACAACAGATTCGTTTTTTTTTCAGTCACTGCTTTAAAGTCTTAATTTTGCTGCAGTTTGTGCATACTGATATTAAAAGTTTTATAATATATTTAGCTGTTTCTCTGCACTTGCTAAATTCTCTTTACAAGTCAGATGCACGTATCAAGTCATGTTAAATAGAAGTGCAAAAATGACAGTTGTGTTCCTATACGAACAGGAACGCTACTGTTGCACTTTTATTATCTAAGTGTTGTGTTTACAGCATCAGACATGGCCGTATTGCGGCGACAACGGCAGGACTTTTATTTTGACATGATTTGTGGAACTCTGAAGCCGGAAGTCGCCGTGAATCGTGAAGTTCTGAGGGAAGCTGCTTGGTTAACTCTTATTCAAAACTTTGGATAGACTTATTTAACTGCAGTTTTTACAAGCCGAATCTGTAGTGTCCTGACGAAGCCTGTTCGTACGGGTAACGTGGCTTCCAGTCGAGTTTGAAGTGGCCTTTAAAGTGCTCCTCATGGCATTATTTTGGGCGAGAGAGCAGTAATTAGCAGCGCCCTGTTGATCAGATCAGCCAGAGGTCGCAGAACTGCAGTGTAAGCGGTGAGTTTCCTTCTCCACGCCTTACAGACGCTCTCTGTCGCGTTTATACCCGTCCTCGGCTGTTTACATTCATTTTCATGTGAACTGGCACTGTGGACATTTTTAAACAGCTGTTTCCTTATAAAGGCTGTGCGTCAAATCATAGTGAGCTGTCTAAATAGATTTCTCGTGATGTTTTGTCTGATTAAAAACATGTTAAACGTAAATCTTTTAAGTTTTCTGTGCCAGGTATTTACTGTTGCTCAGCCTGTTGGTTTTCTTTAGGGGTTTTGACCTAATTTGATCACAAACATGATGGTCAGTGAAAGTATAAAAGCCACAAGCAATGTAATTGGATGGCGCGAGACGTTCAAACCAGTTTAAAGTGCATATTTACCTAGAGTACAACCACAATTGTGTGTAAAGTTGCCATTTTCTTACTAACCCTATGGTTGGTTAAAGTGTGACTTTTTGTTCAATACGAAAAAATCTAAGCAGTAACAGAATAAGGGAAACTATTCCTTTCCGAAAGATTGATATTTGTCCTCATCATGTAACTATAAGCCAGTGTATTTATAAAAAATGCTCTTATTTAGCATTTGTAGTTGCTCTAGAGTTTTCCAGTTAAAGTCAATGTGAGTTTCTGTTCCATTATTTATGGAAGGCTTTTTCCACCATAGGATAAAACACAAAAAAGATAATTGCTTATCTTTATCTTTATCTCACAGTTCTGACTTTATAGTTATGGCAGTTTATATTCACAATTCAGACTTTTTTTCTGTAAATTCCGAGCTTATATCTCATAATTCTTTTTTTTCTGCCACGGAATTTAAAAGAACTATGCAAAATGATGATTGCAACTTATCTTACTATTCAGATTTTTTATATATATATATATATAAACCGTTTAGTTTATAAGCGAGTTAAAATCTCACAATTATATTTCACAAATCTGCCTCTAAATTGTGCAATTCTGACATTTTTTTTTCTCAGAATTGTGAGGAAAAAAGGCTGAATTGTGAGAGAAAATGTCACAATTACCTTTTTTTTTCTTGTCCCATTGTAGAAACAAGCTTCCATAGTTCACAACCAATTTTACTTCTGTAATGTGTGTTTTACTTTTATATCCAGGCTGAATGTGAGTTTGTTGGCTGGTGGTTAACATTATCCACTTGGCCACACCGTGACGTCAGTAGAAAAGGGAAAGTTGTTGAAGAGGAAGAGCATGTAATTTAATTGAGTACACTTTTGTTTTACTTTCTTTTTCTTTAGATCAATGTGCTCAGATGCATAGCTTGCATTAAACATCCATGTGTAATATCTTAAATTGATAACAGTAAAAAAGATGTTCTGAGCGGAAATCTATGTCTCAGGTTTAGGTTGAGCAAGTAAAAACAGCTCGGGTCAGTGACCTCTGCCTCTCTCTCAGGTTAATGTCTTTTCCTGGTTGTACTCTGAGAATGACTTTGACATTTAGCCATTCTATAAATAGATTGTAGGGGTAATGATTGCAGAGGGGGATGCTTTCTTACAGAAACTGTTATTCTTATCGTGACGTCAGTGGTCACATGACAGTGGAGAAATTGCTAAATAGCCTCCAGTATGAGTCATAAAAAGGTACATAAGACAACATTTTATTATTCACTGTCTGTAAACTCTGTCACCCAGACAACTGCTGAAGCCTGCATAAAGCTTGCATTGCATGGGCGGTGTTGTCAAGTCGTGAATGAACCATGTTGCTGTTTTAATTCATTTGTTGATTCATGATTACTTTTTTTTGCTTTGGCTGTTTATAATTTTGCCTTGTGTGTTGTACGTTTTATTTTTTACATTTTCTGTGAAACTTTTATATGGTCATCTTGTCCAGGATTGCCTGGAAGAAGAGATTTTCTTTTATCTCAATGGGACATTCCTGGAAAAATAAAGGATAAATAAAATAAATCAATCAAGTGGAGCATGTTACTTTTCTTAGCGCTTTTAGAGATGAGTCGACTGAACTAATCATAATTTTGATTATATGGTATAGCATTCAAAAGTTTGGGGGTCAGTGCAATTTTATATATATATATATATATATGTATATGTATATATTACTTATTTCAGTGAGTATGCATTAAATTGATCAAAAGTGACCGTGTCAATTATAATTTTACAAAATATTTCTATGTCAAATAAATGCTGTTCATCAAAGATACCTGAAAAATGTGTCACGGTTTCCACAAAAATATTAAGCTGCACAACTGTTTTTAACATTGATTGTTTTTTGAGCAGCAAATCAGTATATTAGCAATTCAGCATATATATATATATATATATATATATATATATATATATATATATATATATTGTATATTTATTTATAAAAAATTCTG
>NW_015505438.1:362000-444908 GCF_001515645.1 Sinocyclocheilus grahami | reverse complement strand
TGACACTGACTGGAGTAATGATGCTGAAAATTCAGCTTTGCATCACAGGAATAGGCCTAAATTACATTTTAAAACATATTACAATAGACAGCAGTTATTTTAAGTGGTAATAATATTTCACAATAGGACTGTTTTTACTGTATTTTTGATCAAATGAGCATCTTTGGTGAATGTAAGGCTTCTTTGAAAAACCAACCCCAAACTTTTGAATGGTAGTGTATTTTATTACTCTGATAACCTCTCTCTCTCCTCTCGATTTAGGCTAAAAGGCATTTATACAAACACAGAAATTTTTTTATTTGTGATATTTATACAGATGTTTTGAAATATTTATTTGTATGTCAATCTGTTTATGAGTACTAAAGTGTTATTAATATATGCTTGTGCATTCTCTCTGTCTCTCTCTCACAGGTGGTCTCTCAGGACTGTAAGATGACGGAGTATAAGTTGGTTGTTGTGGGAGCAGGTGGTGTTGGGAAGAGTGCTTTAACCATCCAGCTCATTCAAAATCACTTTGTGGATGAATATGACCCTACTATTGAGGTACATAATGACAAGTACATAATTACATACACTGTCAAAGCTGCATTTATTTGATGAAAAACACAGTAAAAATATTAATATTGTTAAATATGATCACAATTTAAAATAACTATTTTCTGTTTTAATATATTTTAAAATGTAATTTATTCTTGTGATGCAGAGCTGAATATTCAGCATGATTACTCCAGTCGTCATTGTCACACGATCCTTTAGAAATCATTCTAATATGCTGATTTGGCGCTCAAGAAACATTTCTTATTACCAACGTTGAAAAGAGTGGTGCTGCTTAATATTTTTGTGTACCGTGATAATTAAAAAAAAAAAAGCTAAAGAACAGCATTTATTTGAAATAGAAATATTTTGTAACATTATAAATGTCTCTTTTGATCAATTTAGTGCATGACCCTAAATTTTTGAAAGTGAATGTACTAGTGGACTTTTCATATTTGACACATTACCATCACCATTTGGCAGGTCATTTGTCATCATGACCTACACTGAATATTTAAGTAGAATAATATATATATATGTCCATTACTCTAATATTTAGTTTGATTCATGTAATCATGAGACTGTCAGGCTCTATGCAGATTTACAGTGCTGATCATGTCCGTGTCTTCAGGACTCTTACAGGAAGCAGGTGGTGATTGACGGTGAGACGTGTCTGCTGGACATCCTGGACACTGCAGGGCAGGAAGAGTACAGCGCAATGAGGGACCAGTACATGAGGACAGGAGAGGGTTTCCTCTGTGTCTTTGCCATAAACAACCTCAAATCCTTCGCCGATGTGCATTTGTACAGGTCCGTAAGCTGATGAAAGGGGTTTCAGTTGTATTTTATGAATCATCTGGATTTTAAAGAGGTCATGACATGGATTTTTTTTTATTTGTTATTTTATTTTAATATGTTCCTTGAGGTTTACTTATAATGTTAATAAAGTTTTCTTTTGCACAAAGAACAAATAAATATGTGGAAAAAATTATTATTTTCAACCCTAATTCTGACCCTCTGTCTGTTTTTAAGGGGTGTGTCTTAGGCCTGGGCGATAAAACGGTATCGATATTTATCGACGGTACACCTTCTTCGATAACGATATAAAAATTGTTCGATATAGTGCACGTGCTCTGAGTGACGCAGACAGCACACACAAACACGTGCTGAATTGAGTGCTGTGCCTGCCTGTGATGAGGAGATTGTGAATAAAAAATGAATATTAGTCGAATTTAAAATAAACATTTGCATTTGAATGCAAAAATAGTACAATCAAATGTTAGGAGTGCGTCGGGGAGCGTCATCAGTGGAGCACGAGATGCGGTGATGATGATGTAAGTGACATTGCATTTTAATGTTTTGTTAGTCTAGCCCACGAGACACGCTGTTGCTGCATTATGCATTCAAAATATTATAGAAATATAGAAGCTCAATGCGGAGAAGATCTTGATTAGGTTAAAACCGAAACCAGGCCATTCACACAGAACGCATATTCAGTGCATTTTTAGATGGACAAATATGACTGCTGCACTCGCGTCTCACAGAAGAGATGTATAGAAAGCCATGCAAAGTTAAAACAGTTTAAACTTTTAGAAAACACGTCGTGAATTTGTGGAGGTTTATTCTTTTTCACTGCGTGTCATATGTTTTTAAATGCAATCTGAGTGAATGGCGCTTCAGCTCTTTGGATTAAGCAATGCATAAATACATGATGCTGTTTTGTTCATAATTGTTTATGCAATTTATTAAATTATATTTGATTTATGTGAGTTAATGTAGACGTAATGCACATTTTTTTATAGACTTATTTCCTTGCGTTGACAATTTAAATGTGCTGCATTATTTTGCTCATTGCGCCCTCCTGTGGCCTCGGGAGACAAGACAAAAGTTTCCTTAAGGCCTATTTAATCTGCATATAAAACATTAGAAATTAGATACGTTTAATTTTTATTGTGTGTTTGACTGTTAAAACAAAAAATATTTGTTGTTTGTCTCAATAAATTGGGCTAATTTAAAAATACAGTGGTTAAATAAAACAAAAAAAAAATTCTATTGCTCTTTGTTTTAAAAAAGGTTATAAAAAAATTTAAATAATTATCGATACCAAACAATATAAAACATTATATCGTTGATACATTTTTTTAGCTATATCGCTCAGCCCTAGTGTGTCTTTTAAGGCTTGTCAGTAATCAGCCTCTGTTATGATTGTCTCAATGATTGACATCATTGCATAGAAAACCGTATCAATGCCCCCTCGCTATTGGATGTGTGTTTTGACAACATAATCAAAGTTTACGCTTAAAAGTGAAAAAGTGTCGTCCTTTTGACGACAGACTCGAGCGTGGAGTGTCTCCGAAAGCAAAACTATATCCAGTGTAGACAAGATAGCGGCGGTGAGTGTGAATTTCTATTTGCTTTTGACGCAACGCTAAATGCGAGTGTCTCGTCGCGTAATCAAGCTACTGAACGCTAGTGGGCGGGGCCTATGGTGAGAAGAATGGCGGCCTTTATGCAAATGTTTGCGGCCCTGTGACGTCATCATGTCCTCTCAGATACGACCGAGCCGTTTTTGGAGCTTGATTAAATGCTTTGTTAATAATGAGGAGGATGTTTTAAGCTTTGAAACTTACAGGATGTTTTAATGGTACAAAGACCTCTTATTTGTCAAGAGATGAAGGCAAATTTGATTTCTCATGTCATGACCCCTTTCAGCAGTGGTAACACAAGTGGATGAAGTGCAAGACATATCAATAATGTCATAATTTCCATTATAAATATGGCGTGTTTGTAATATGTTCTCCACAAAGTCTGTAATATGGTAATGTGCTTTTAGAGAACAGATCAAGCGCGTGAAGGACTCGGATGATGTTCCCATGGTCCTAGTGGGGAACAAGTGTGATTTGGCCAGAACGGTGGACACCAAGCAAGCTCAGGAACTTGCCAGAAGCTACGGCATTGAGTTTGTAGAAACTTCTGCCAAGACCAGACAGGTGGGCAAAGACTGTTCATCCCTTCTCTGCTTTTCATGAAACCGTTTGTGTATTAGTGTAGCTTGCTTATATTCACTTCACTGTCGGGTGATTGCTTTTACTGTAATATCAAACCAAGCATAAATCTTCAAAGCTAAAAAATATCCTTTGTCTATTTTCTTTGTTTTTCAGGGAGTTGAGGATGCTTTTTACACCCTCGTCCGTGAGATCCGACATTATCGCATGAAAAAGCTGGACAGCAGAGAAGACAGGAAGCAGGGCTGTCTGGGTGTGTCCTGTGAAGTCATGTGACTGCACTGCCTCCCCCTTTGTTTTTGTTTTTTGTTTTATGACCAGGCTGGAAGCCTCATGACCGCGTGCACAGAGTTCGCCCTCTGCTGGCTGAAAGGGATTCATGCACAACTGGTCATCTTTCCTGTTGGCCTGCTGTTATAGAAAAATGAGGCCATTGGACATTTACGTGTTTCAACAGAGGCTCGTTTGTCTCATTTAGTACTTGGGTTTTCCCTGTTCATTGGGAAGAAAAATGTAAACGGGCATTGAGTTCTTCTTTCTTGACTTCTGAGCTGTTATGAACACAACAGCACACTGGCGTTGATGAAAATAAATTCTATATTGCAAAAGGGTGCATCTCATAAAAACATGGCCACGTTTCACCACAAAATGTAAAGAATAATTAAGAAATTATATTTTGAAGCTTTTTCCACATTTGAACATTTTCATGGACATCCCTCCCTGAAATTCTCATCTTAATGCATCCAAATGTTTTATTTGTAATTCCCATTATTCTCATTGGTGATACCCATTGTTGTGATGCAGTACATTTTACTGTAATATGATGCTTTCTTTTAATAGGCCTAAAGGCAGTCTAACACCTACTACTATGATGCATACATACTTCAGTTTTTTCTCTAATGTGCATAGTTGTCAACAAATGCAAAAACTCGCAATAGTCCTATAAGTAGTATAAATATTGTTTACCCAAAATATAATTTTGTATTTGTTCTTTTGATTTTTAGGGTGAAACCTGGACCTGTTCTTAGCAGTTTTTTTTTAGATTCACCCAAGTACGTTTATTCACGTAATTACGCTTTAAGTTCATAGGCAAGAGAAGGAATTGGGTTTTTAAATGGTATTTAAATTGGGATTAATGTAATATAAGACTATCCCCATTTATCTTAAAATAAAAGCTGTTATCTTCAGTTCTTTTAAACGTTTCAAAAATCTCAGACCTGAGAAGAGAGAACATGAAATGCCCTTTAATCTTAATCCGCAGGTTCAATGCTCAGGAATACTGTGAATGCAGACGTTCTTCAGAAATGAGTGGGATTATTTCTGTTTATTTCTTTCCCTTTTGCCTTTCTTTTCCCCTTTTTTATTTTTTGTTGTAGCCAAAGAGTTTGTTTAGCATTTACGTTTACCATTTTGTTTCATATACTGTAGTTCCATTCACTCTAGAGTCTAGAGTTACTTTTATCCTCTTTGCTCTCAGATGTTAATTGTATATTTTGACATATATTACATAATGATTAGAATGATTTGGTTTAGATACAGAAAAGTCAATCAGATTTCAAGCATGGGATGTGATGGATCTTACTTTAAGGGCCTTTTGAAACATGGTGCTGCTGGTGTACATGCCAAATCTGTATGCCACCTTCTGCGTCCTGTATAGCATGCCATCTTTTAGCCCATGTTAAAGGGGTCATATGACGTTGCTAAAAAGAACATTATTTTGTGTATTTGGTGTAATGAAATGTTTGTGGTTTAAGGTTAAAAAAACACATTAATTTCCACATACTGTACATTATTGTTTCTCCTCTATGCCCCGCCTTTCTGAAACGTGTCGATTTTTACAAAGCTCGTCGGTCTGAAAAGCGAGGTGTGCTCTGATTGGCCAGCTATCCAGTGCGTTGTGATTGGCCGAATACCTCAAGCGTGTGACAGAAGTGTTACGCCCCTTACTATACTGTGATGCCGTGTCCAGCCAGAGCGACGAGACAAAGACATTAAAACCCATTACAAACGAGGCATTTGTTGCATCCAGTGGGGACATAATTACTGATTATAATGACTTATACTGTCTTTTTACGCGTTGCGTTGGATAGCGCCGTGTAAACCTAAACCATGTATGCATTTGTGATCGGAGAAATGACAAACAACAAACGCTACTCTACACTGCTCAAAACTCGCGTTTGAATCGTCAGTGGCAAATTCTTTAAATATAAAAAACGTACTTACAGTCTGTGAGTCAGGACAGCCGGCATTGTAGTCTACTCTACCAGGATCAGGAAACAGTCCTCCATAAAATGTGCTGCACACATCTGAATATTTGGGTTGAACTGTTCTGGAACAGTGTTGTAAATGCAACTTAACCACTGATTTCTAGTCGTGTCCTCTTTTGGAAGGCCAAACAAAGTAGTTTCGCTTTCACAACGAGAAATGGCGTCACACACTGCAGCCTTGAGTGAGCGGAGGCCGGGCTAGAGCGAGCAGTAGCCGGCGGATTCGACAAAGAAGTGTCCGGCGGGCTTGCGGCAACTACATGTGACGACCCTGGGCTGGACTCCGCTTCATCCACGGTGAAAGCCGATCCGGCGATCCACAGTGCGAAGTTGATGTATTTCCTCAGCGACCAGCACGGATCAGCTCTAGGCATGACGAAGCAGATATTGTCCTCTTTTGGAAGGCCAAACAAAGTAGTTTCGCTTTCACAACGAAACACAGCATCTTCACGACATGGCGGCAGCAACAACACTACAGCGAGAATCAAAGTTGTGCCTTCTTTCTTTGTGTGAACATTTGGGCGGCGTTATGCAAATCTTCCCACATCGTGATGTAGATATGTGGGGGCGTGTTAGAACGAGCCGTTTTACGTAGGCGTGGTTGACTTAACTTTTATAAAGAATATCTCTGGATTTGAGACTTTAGTCTTTGCAACTTTACAGATCTTCTTTATGCACCAAGAGCTTGTAACACTCCAAAGAGAAAGGAAAAAGTGAAATCGCATCATATGACCCCTTTAAATAATGTCTTAAATCTTCCAATGAAAGCTGTAAAAATGAATTTAGTTGGGATTTTAACAGACCATAGTAAGGTTTGCTGCGATGTTTATTTTCATGCCTGAAGTCTCTTGAAAGCCAATGAAGGTTTATCAAGAAGTTAAAACTATGATTGGTGTTGACTATCATGCTATTTATAAGGCATTTATATGAACCTGTGCCTGATTTCATTACAGTGAAATCTGAAACATGTTCCCATTAATCGTACTGTGTTTGCGTTTGGTCTTGTCTTTGCTTTGCTTTAACAGAGGCAGGATGTTTTCTATAAAATACAAACTAAGTTTGCCATTACAGTAACAATCCTTTCTTTTTCAGCTATATGACAACTTGATTTATAATGTATTTTGCAGTTTTAGCACAATTTATTAGTATCGCAGACGTTCTTTAATCAGAAAATTGTGAAAACAAACATTTCATGTCTTTTTTGGGGGGAAATATTAATATGTATCGGATGTTTAATGTGCCTACCATATTACAAGAAGTTTTACCAGTAAATTAACTGAAAACTGAGCATATTGTGTGTATTTCTCCTACATGCATGGATGTACGTGTGTGTGTGTGTGTGTGTGTGTAAATACTTACATAATATCACTCTTTCCCATGTGTGGGCTTGTCACTTGAACCTGTCTGTCTGTTAAAACTTAAAATAGAGTTGAACGCACAGAACCTGGAGTCTCAAGCCCCTTGTATCCAGTACACAGCTCTGGTTACAGTGGGCAAATACTGCTTAAAATTGCCCTGGTGCAGTGTCCAGCCGCACACTTCCCCACTACCAAGGAGCAGTGTCGGACCGGCCAGCTTTGTACAACAAGAGTGATAGTGTCAGAACCAGCAGCCAACATGCCCAAAGTCGCTGTGCCCGGTGAGTGTCCATTCTCCACGTGAATCCATCACACAATAAAAAGATTTGGTTTTAACAAAACATACTACTATGAAATTTGTTTTTCATCACATTAAATGAGCATAATAGCTTAACTGATGTGTATGCAAAGTTTTTTGAAAAACAGAATATGTTGTTGCATAAGGTCTGGACGACATCGTGGTCTCCGGCAGAAACCGTGGTCTTGGAATGGGAGTGTCCGAATAGTTCTTTCTGCCGATCAACTCTTAGAAGCTTGTACAAAAAGTACACTAGGCAAGGTTAGGTATACCAACAACTGTTTTTGGAGGTGTTGGTATATGAGAGTCTCTTGGGGACTTTAATTCAAAGAAAAGAGCAACTGTAAGCCGTTGTGTTCTTCAACTGTGTCCCCTGATGTTTTACTAAATAGCAGCTGAATGAAAATAGAGGTGTTAGGTTTTCAAGCCTGTGATATTACTTCATTAACACCTGCGATTAGGCTGATTTGTTCTTTTTAGATATAGACTAGAGTGCAATCTGTATCATATGTGTATGCATTCATGCAGGAGTTCGCACTGATGCTTTTTGCAGCTGTGGCAATGTGGAAGATTGTTAGGTCTGATTATAAGCGAGGTTTCGAAGGCTTATAAGTTATATTAGTTACAGCACATAGAGGCATGCTTGAAAATGCAAGAGACTCTTTTGCCAGTCAGCGGATTCTAGTGACTCGAATGTCATGCTGGTGCTTGACATGCCGTAACTCACTTAAAGTTTATTTTTACATCATTAATGTTTGTCCACTGTGTTCTCAAGCCCTAGGGTGTGCAGTTGTGGTCATGCGTTTACATGCTCCGTGCAGAATTTGCAAAATGTTAATAATTTTAACAAAATAAGAGGAATCATAAAAATGACAAAAACAGTAGACAAATAACTATTATAAACCTAAAAAACACAATGTTAAGAATCAAGCATATGTGAACTTTTGAAAAGGATCATTTTTGTCAATTCAAATAGATTATTTAGGCATACCGAACATTTAAAAAAATGCATTTTTATGATCACACTTATGGTAAAACCATTGACATTTTGACCACTTATGACCACAGTAGGATATTGGGTTGATTTCAGACTTGCATTGCTAGACATGCTGCTTTCCATGTGCAGGCTAAGAATAATCTGGATTTAAATTTTCAGACTGTGATAGGATATCAGTCACTGATATCACCAGGTTTAAAAATAGAAACACTATCATTTCGAGGCAGAAGGGAAGGCCACATACTGGCTGAGCTGAGGGCGTTATAAACATCTGATTAATGATTTCACACCCATGTAAAATACCCTGGAGTCTAATACTGGTAAACATGTAATTTATTAGATGTGAATACATTTGTCTCTGCCTATTATTAAGCTGCACAGGAGAAAGTAAGTCATTTGTTGGTTGATGGTGTGAGTTTAGGGCGAGACTATCTGTTTAGTTTTAGTGAATTGTGTAAATAACACTTCATTTGATGACTGTTTTGGTCCATGTGTGTTGTCTGTGACTGTAAATTTTCATTTGCCCCTCTCTACATGAATCCTGTCCCATGTCTGATGGGTAAATGTTACTAACCCAGCAGAGGAGAAGCGTAAGTATTGGGAGGAATCGGAATCGTAGGCGTAGGATGATTGTTTGTGTGTTTGGAAAGGGCATGAACTGGTAGATATGGGAATCTCAGTACCCATCCCATACTGGCCATGAAACTCCAGGTGGATACACTGTGTGATTTTTGAACAAAGATTGAGAGTAGAAGAATGTGGACTAGAAGGGGATGTTGAATATTATTTAGTATAAGCAAATTGTTTAGTTGTCACAATCCATGACATTTACCTAACGCAATAGCTGTAATTTACTCACCCTCAAGTTGTTCCGAAATTGTATGTTGAACACAAAAGATGGTATTTTGAGGAATGCTGAAAAAATACTATGGAAGTCCAGAAATATTGTCGCCCTTAGTTTCCAAATTTGTGATGTAATTTCCTGTTATTTGTTCAATATGTATTGCAATTGTGACAAAAGAGGGCCCCACAGGACCAACATCCACCCATGATTTGACTTTGATTAGACCAGTAAAAAAAAATTGTGTGATCATGGGAAGTGAACGCTAACAAAAGTTTGCCTCTGTGTGAGGAAAACAGTGATAAATAGTGAAATGTCAAGCCTTGTTTGAGTTCTTTTGACAATGTCGGCAATCTCGGGATTGTGGAAACATCACAGTGATGAGCATGACTTGATAAGATTTTTTTAAAAATGTGATTTTGTACTTTCTACTTTACCTTTATCAGCCATTGCAATTTCTTTTCTATATAAAACCTTATTAATTTATTGTAAAATTCATGACTCGTGCTTTACCGGTTGCCTGCAATACAGAGAGATCTGATTTAATATTACAGAATTTTTTGTTATTAATGTGGCATGTGTGATCCCTGAAATGTGAATAAAATGACAGTTCCGATGTGTTGCTTACTAATTCAGTCTAACCTATAACCTCCTCTTTTTTTTCAATGTTTTGGATCTTCCTTGCCCACTCTTTGGAAATGAATAATCAGAAGGGAGTAAGTATAAAGGAACCCGTCGGAGATCAACATGTTAAAACACCTTCAAATGTCCATCTGTATGTTTTATTCATTTGTTTGTTTTAGAAGAAAATATAGAATGGGGTGCAAAAAATCTTGAGACAAAAAAAGTTTTAGGACTTTGTTTTAAGAAAATGTAAGCCTAAAAATGTTATGACATAAAACAATTAAGAATATTTAATCATTTGTTTTAGGTCACTAATGAAGTAAGTAAATTTGTAACATTGATGTCATACAGATTTTCTTGCTCGAATACTGCTGTATACACTGACATACTAAATACCAAGAAAGACTTTGAAATTGTTATGAAAACAAATAGTGCAAGTAAAAATGATTATTCAATCAGAAACATTTTGCACCCCACTGTAGTTCATAAGCAAACAAATGACTAAGTAGTGTATTTCTGTGCATGTTTAATACGATTCTTAAAAAGCTTCAAGATGTAGGCCTCATAGTTTCTTATCTGTTCATTTCTAAGTTATGATTTGGGTTGTGCTGTTGTTAGTTCGTGATGTGTGCCTTGGCTTAATGAATTTGTCATAGTTTCGTTCATCTCTGCATGGGAGATTTTGTTCCATCACCACTAGCAGTCACAGTGACTCAATAGTTGAATCATTCTGAAAAAATGTCTTTCTTTTGACAAAAGCATGCTCTGATTAGAAAGTTCAAAATTAGAATGAGAGTCTCTAAAATGTCTAGCATTCAGATTCGGACGCTATATAAAGCATTCGGATGCTTTGTATAATTACAAGTTGGTTGTCACTTATCTTGTCTTATAGCTTTTAGAGTATAAAATTTGATTTTATACTTAATGTCCAGACCATAAAGAAGTTGGTCTCACTTCATGCATTTTAATTGCTTTTGGGCCTTTTAGACCTCAGTCATGTTTTCATCTCCTTTTGCTTCGCTTTGGTTGGCCACCGTCTCCTTAAATAATGAATTTGTACTAAAACCATTGTGGTACATGCTTTGTTTTTTGGTCATCAGAGACGGATGATCGCACACGTGCGATTGCAGAGCGTGTGTTTGCTTCGGAGACCAAAGAGGATGATATCCGTGACGAGATATCCATGTTTGATGTGGCTGATGACTGCCCTATCCTCAACCAAGAGCTGGCCCAACATGTAACCGAGGATGATGATGAGGAGAAGCGGTCAGTGTACAAGTCATACAATTATATAACTTTATATTTGAATTATTGAACTGCTTTTTAATTAATGGGTTACTGCACCCAAAAATGAAAATTCTGTCATTAATTACTCACCCTCTATCCTCAACCAAGAGCTGGCCCAACATGTAACCGAGGATGATGATGAGGAGAAGCGGTCAGTGTACAAGTCATACAATTATATAACTTTATATTTGAATTATTGAACTGCTTTTTAATTAATGGGTTACTGCACCCAAAAATGAAAATTCTGTCATTAATTACTCACCCTTATGTCGTTCCAAACCCGTAAAACTTTCATTCATCTTCAGAACACAAAGTAAGATATTTTTGATGAAATATGAGAGCGCTATGACTCTGCATAGACAGGCAATGGCGGCGGAAACTGACCCAGAAGAGAAGAAATCGTTGAATAAAGTAATTATTTTTGTTTTCTTTGTGCACAAAAAGTATTCTCGGAGCTTCGTAACATTACAGTTCACCACTGCTGTCACATGGACTATTTTAATGATGTCCTTATACCTTTCTGGGCCTGGGAACGTTTCCGTTCAGGGAGAAAGCTCTCGGATTTCATCAAAAATATAGGCTAATACAATGTCTTAAGCCCTAAACACACTGCACGATTTTCGGCTGTCCCAGATGAAAGATTGGCATCGTGAAACAATCGTGGCTCCTAAACGGTGGTCCTGTGTTGTACAGTGAGAGAGGTTCAAAGACAGTCTTGCGACGGTTTGACGGTTTTAAACAAAACATTGTGACAAAACAAGTGCACAAATCGAGATTGTGTGATACATACATGTATAATAGAGGGAAAAATAATGACAGTACCAGTACTTACCGTCTGAGCCATCTACCGTCAGGCCTCAGGCGAACGCTACTTTTTTAGTTTATTTTGAGGTTATTAAAACTTTGTTTGAAAACTAATAATATATATATAATATATATATATATATATATATATATATATATATATATCAGGGGCAAGGGAGGCAGTGTCTCCTCTCCTCAAAAGTGGATGAGAAAATAATCCATATTACAAAAATACAACAACGCAGATATGACTAAATATGACATTAAAAGTCTAAAAGTCACTCGTTTTTATAAAGTAACACTGTCCAACAGCGACACCCGCAGGTAAAGTTAGAGCGGACGCTTGCCTCCCTTCGGTCCATAGACTTTCTACAGCAGGGGTGCCCAAACTCGGTCCTGGAGGGCCGATGTCCTGAAGAGTTTAGCTCCAACCCCAAATAAACACACCTGAACCAGCTAATCAAGCTCTTACTAGGCATACTAAAAACTTGAAGGCAGGTGTGTTGAGGCAAGTTGGAGCTAAACTCTGCAGGACACCGGCCCTCCAGGACCGAGTTTGGGCACCCCTGGTCTCTAGACCAGTGGTTCCCAACCCTGGTCCTTGAGGCACCCCAACACTGCACATTTTGCATGTCTCCTTTCTCTGACACACCAGTTTCAGGTCTTGGAGTCTAGTGTACAAGTCATACAATTATATAACTTTATATTTGAATTATTGAACTGCTTTTTAATTAATGGGTTACTGCACCCAAAAATGAAAATTCTGTCATTAATTACTCACCCTTATGTCGTTCCAAACCCGTAAAACTTTCATTCATCTTCAGAACACAAAGTAAGATATTTTTGATGAAATATGAGAGCGCTATGACTCTGCATAGACAGGCAATGGCGGCGGAAACTGACCCAGAAGAGAAGAAATCGTTGAATAAAGTAATTATTTTTGTTTTCTTTGTGCACAAAAAGTATTCTCGGAGCTTCGTAACATTACAGTTCACCACTGCTGTCACATGGACTATTTTAATGATGTCCTTATACCTTTCTGGGCCTGGGAACGTTTCCGTTCAGGGAGAAAGCTCTCGGATTTCATCAAAAATATAGGCTAATACAATGTCTTAAGCCCTAAACACACTGCACGATTTTCGGCTGTCCCAGATGAAAGATTGGCATCGTGAAACAATCGTGGCTCCTAAACGGTGGTCCTGTGTTGTACAGTGAGAGAGGTTCAAAGACAGTCTTGCGACGGTTTGACGGTTTTAAACAAAACATTGTGACAAAACAAGTGCACAAATCGAGATTGTGTGATACATACATGTATAATAGAGGGAAAAATAATGACAGTACCAGTACTTACCGTCTGAGCCATCTACCGTCAGGCCTCAGGCGAACGCTACTTTTTTAGTTTATTTTGAGGTTATTAAAACTTTGTTTGAAAACTAATAATATATATATAATATATATATATATATATATATATATATATATATATATCAGGGGCAAGGGAGGCAGTGTCTCCTCTCCTCAAAAGTGGATGAGAAAATAATCCATATTACAAAAATACAACAACGCAGATATGACTAAATATGACATTAAAAGTCTAAAAGTCACTCGTTTTTATAAAGTAACACTGTCCAACAGCGACACCCGCAGGTAAAGTTAGAGCGGACGCTTGCCTCCCTTCGGTCCATAGACTTTCTACAGCAGGGGTGCCCAAACTCGGTCCTGGAGGGCCGATGTCCTGAAGAGTTTAGCTCCAACCCCAAATAAACACACCTGAACCAGCTAATCAAGCTCTTACTAGGCATACTAAAAACTTGAAGGCAGGTGTGTTGAGGCAAGTTGGAGCTAAACTCTGCAGGACACCGGCCCTCCAGGACCGAGTTTGGGAACCCCTGTTCTACAGAGACCCTAAAGCTGCCGTGACTTTTCTGGAGGCTCATTGAGATGAATGGGGGAAAGTCACGTGAGAGGAGGCAATGCCTCTGTCGCGCTATAATTGGATATGATCGGTTATGATTGAATGTGATTGGTTCGTGTGATAAATCCCGCCTCTTGTTTTCGTGCAAGCTCTCGGCCCTATCTAAACAACTCTCCTGTTTAGATATCACTGCTTTATGTCACTTCAAAATGAAACATGAAATGACTTGAAAACGTGATGACTGTGTCAGTTTTTAGTGAGCATTCAGCTTGATGAAATGAAAGATGTATCTTCCTGCCTGTGACAAAGTTTACAGGGCTTTTATGACGTTGACCTGAAAATAAGTTGACTATTAAATAGAACAGCTGAACATCAGTTCACAATTAAAAAAACGGAGTGTCTATTTACAAGTGCAAATAGCCCGCCTTGTTGGCAGAGGCTAGTTACACTGACTCCGCTCCATCAATGTGTGATTACAAAGCATTTCAAAAGACTATCTCCAGTGGCGCAGATGGTAAAGTAGCCTATGTGTCTAAGTCGTTTTTGACACGATAGACCGGGATTCAAATCGCGTTTTGCCTAATTTATTTTCCTACTTTTTCAAATCAGATATCATGTCATTGTTATTGTTATTATTGCATACTGTTTTATAATGTACTAAAATACTGAGGTGCAGATAATTGCCACTATCTGCAATAAGTAGTATAAATAGCAGAAAATCCTGCAAGGTGTAAATAGAATCTATAGCTATTTGCACTTAGTGTAAACATTAAGTGTAACAAGGACATTGATTTAATGTTTAATTTGATTTAAACTGGCCTGTTCCCCTGTTCCAGAATGTAATGCCAAATAACACAAAGTATACTGTTAAATATGTTGTAAATGAAAATATAAATACTTCATAGTCTGTGAAAAGGGTCCACCCTAACCTAATCTTTAACCAATCCCCACACAGTAAGAAGCATCTCAGTCGCACTCAGCCCGTGCTAGAAGATGCACCAACCTACTTGGAGGTCCCTCACTTCCAGAGAGTGTCCATCACTGGTGACTACGCTGCTGGGGTACGTTCCAACATATAACTTCCAGGAACCGACTGGAACATGTACATGTTATGTAAGTTTTGATTTGCAAACTGCCCTTTGCAGGTAACTGGTCAGCTGAAATAGATCAGGCAAGGGGTCTCTCCATCTTAGCAGGTGGAGCACATCCCTGGATGTGGTTTCTGAAATCTATATCTGACATTTAGGAGGGGGATTTAAGAGAGTTCAGGAGTTCGCTTTTCACATGTAGTCATCAATTCTTGCCTACTCTTATATAATATTCAAACTCATTCACCCTGGCATGACGTCAAGGACATTATGACATTTAAATATAGTGTCACCCAGTCAGTGCACTCTATGACTCCATATACATTTGCATTTGTCAGCACATTTCCACTCATAGATATAGGTATTTCAAATATAACAATCAGCGTTGGCGTTACACAGAATCAGGTCCTTCCAAACTGTTCTGCAGGTGACCATGGATGATTTTGAGCTGGCCTGTACGGGGCTGTACCGTGCCTTGACCATCAGAGAGAAGTACATGAGGCTGGCTTTCCAGAGATTCCCCAACACTCCCTCTCAGTTCTTACGCAAGATTGAAGGAGAGCAGTGGAAACCAGAAGATCAAGTGCACCCTGGTAATAACAGAAACAGAATTTCATGATAAAAACATAAATATTTGATTTAAAGGGATAGTTCACCCAAAAATGGAAATTCTGTCATTCATTTCTCACCATCATGTCGTTCCAAACCTGTAAGACCTTCGTTCATCTTCTCGTAGTCTCATAAAATTACGGTTGAACCACTAATGTCACCTTTCTGGGTCTGGGAACATTTCAGTTGCGTTGCTGTCTATGCAGGATCAGAAAGCTCTCAGATTCCATCAAAAATATCTTAATTTGTGTTCCGAAGATGAACGAAGGTCTTACTGGTTTGGAATGACATGAGGGTGAGTAATTAATGACAGAATTTTCATTTTTGGGTAAACTATCCCTTTAACATATAGCTGACTTAACACTTTTACTTCTTTTTTACTCTTTCATTGTAAAAGAAAATGTTGTGTTTGGTAACTGAAGAATGATTGTGTTTGTTGAATTCAGTGAAATATAGCATAACTGTTGTGTTGCAGTCTTCACCTCTCCTCCTAAGTCTGGTGAGGATCCTTTCTGTACAAAGGACTTCCCACCTAACCTCGGCTACATCGCTCGCATGAAGGATGGTGTTATCTATGTCTACAAAGATGCAGCATCTGCAGATAAACACCAGCCTCTGAACCACCCCGGTCCAGATCTTGCCACCTTCATAGATGACATGAATTTCCTCATCACCTTGATTGCTCAGGGCCCAACGTGAGTTCACGAAAGCACTGCAGTGTATATATTATATTCACTACCATTCAAAAGTTTGGTCGATACGATTTTTAAATCTGTTTGAAAGAAGTGTCTTATCTGCATCAAGGCTGCATTTATTTGATGAAAATGCTGCAAAAGCAGTATTATATTATTATTTAAAATAACTGTTGTCTATTTTAATGTATTTTAAAATGTAATTTCTTTCTGTGATGGCAAATATAAGTTTTCAGCAGATATTACTCTCCATTAGTCTTTAGTGATCCTTCAGAAATCATTTTGAATGTTGATTTGGTGCTTAAGAAACATTTCTTATTGTCATGCTGCTTAATATTTTTGATTTTTTTTTTTTTGAGGATTCTTTCATGAATTGAAAGCTCAAAAGAACAGCATTTATTTGAAACAGAAAACTTTTGTAACATTATAAATGTCTTTATTGTCACTTTTGATCAATTTAATGCATCCTAGCTGAATAAAATTATTTCCTTTGAAAGCTCTTACTGACCTCAAACTTATGATTTTGTATAATGTTGAATTTTAAAGGGGTCATATGATGCCATTTCAAAATGTCCTTTCTCTTTGTAGTGTTACAAGCTGTTCGTGCATAGATAAGATCTCTAAAGTTGCAAAGACTTGCAAAGACTAAAGTCTCAAACCCAAAGAGATATTCTTTATAAATGTTAAGACTGGTCCACGCCCTCCTAAAACGCCTCGTATAAATACGCCCCCACATGTCTATGTCACTGTGTGGGAAGATTTGCATAACACCACCCAAATGTTCACACAAAGAAAGAAGGTGTAACTTTTATTCTCGCTGTAGTATTGTTCCCCCTGCCGCCGTGTCGCGAACTACTTTGGTTGGCCTTGCAAAAGAGGATGATATCCGCTTCGTCATGCCTGGAGCTGATCCGTGCTGGTTGCTGAGGAAATACATCAACTTCGCGCTGTGGATCGCCAGATCGGCTTTCACCATGGACGAAGCGGAGTCCAGCCCAGGGTCGTCACATGTAGTTGCCGCAAGCCCGCCAGACGCTCCTTCGTCGAATCCGCCGGCCGCGCTATTCTCAAGCCTGCCGGCCGTTCCTCACTCAAGTCCGCCATGTGTGATGCTGCGCGTTTCGTTGTGAAAGCAAAACTACTTTGTTTGGCCTTCCAAAAGAGGACACAACTAGAATTAGTGGTTAGGTTGTATTTACAACACCGTTCCAGAACAGTTCAACCCAAATATTCAGATGTGTGCAGCGCATTTTATGGAGGACTGTTTCCTGATCCTGGTAGAGTAGCCTACAGTGCCGTCTACACACAAAGGCTGTTTCAATAAAGTGGGGCAATTCCAACTTTGCAAGGACCGTCTGGCGTTTCTGACTCACAGCCTGTAAGTACGTTTTTTTATATTTAAAGAATTTGCCACTGATGATTCAAACGCGAGTTTTGAGCAGTGTAGAGTAGCGCTTCTTTTTTGTCATTTCTCCGATCACAAATGCAGACATGGCTTTATGTTTACGCGGCGCGGTGGAACACGGTGCAACTGTAAAAAGACAGTATAAGTCATTATAATCAGTAATTGTGTCCCCACTGGATGCAACAAATGCCTTGTTTATAATGGGTTTTATTGGTGTTGTCTCATCGTGCCGGGACATGGCATCACAGTATGTTAAGGGGCGTAACATTTCCGTCACACTCTTGAGGTATTCAGCCAATCACAACGCACTGGATAGCTAGCCAATCAGAGCACCCCTCGCTTTTCAGACCGATGAGCTTTGTAAAAATCGACGCGTTTCAAAAAGACGGGGCATAGAGGAGAAACAATAATGTACAGTATGTGGAAAAGAATGTGTTTTTTTAACCTTAAACCGCATAAACACATTTCATTACACCAAATACACAACATAATGTTCTTTTTAGCAACATCATATGACCCCTTTAAGGCTATAGACAATAAAACGGCGTTAATGGATCCTTGTGTTTTGTTTCTCAGAAAGTCATACACCCATCGTCGTCTGAAGTTCCTCATGTCAAAATTCAATGTGCATGAGATGTTGAACGAGATGGAGGAGATGAAAGAGCTGAAGAAAAATCCCCACAGAGACTTTTACAACTGCAGAAAGGTATGACTCCCAATATGTCATTTATACTGAAATAATTTCTACCACAAATTTTGACAGTTATGTTGTTGTTATTGTAGGTTGATACTCACATCCACGCTGCTGCCTGCATGAACCAGAAGCATCTCCTCCGCTTCATCAAGAAGTCCTACCGTGTGGATGCAGATCGTGTTGTGCATGTTTTGAAGGGCAAGGAAATTACCATGAAGGAGCTTTTTGCGTCTCTTAATCTGCACCCCTATGACCTGACTGTCGATTCTCTGGATGTGCATGCTGTAAGTATCACACAACACCTCACACAGGTTCTTCGGGGCCTGGTTACCCAGACATGAGAGGAAAATATATAGAGAATCACCACAGAAGTTCAGCACTATAAATAATGTGTCAAAGTATCCTTATAGCACTATGCAGTGCTCATTATGCAGTTGTCATGTGCTCTATTTTTAGGCCATCACATGGCTTACAAAATCCTCTCAGTGTATTCCTCAGCTGTTTTGACAGCATTCTTAGCACTCCTAATTGCTTTCAAGAACCGTTATTTACAGTTATTTCTCACTCTACTTCATGCAGGGCAGACAAACCTTCCAGCGTTTTGATAAATTCAATGCCAAGTACAACCCTGTGGGTGCCAGTGAGCTGCGTGATCTTTATATGAAGACTGAGAACCACATATCTGGAGAGTATTTTGCCACCATTATTAAGGTAAGACTTGGGTGAACCATGCCATTACTGATTTACACTAACGGGAAATCCAGTCAAATCAGCTGTAATCTCTGGAATCTCACAGGAAGTTGCTAGTGACCTGGAGGATGCCAGATACCAGTACGCAGAGCCTCGTCTGTCCATCTATGGCTGTAACCCTAATGAGTGGACTAAGCTTGCAAGCTGGTTTAACAAGCACAGAGTCTTTTCTCCTCAACTCAAGTGGATGATTCAAGTGCCCAGAATCTAGTATGTTGAACCTTTTTCACTTCTCACACTCAGTCTTTATGGAAACTGTACTAACAGTTTATCTCTTGTCCCCCTTTAGTGACATTTTCAGAGGCAGGAACTTTGTGCCACACTTTGGGAAAATGCTGGAAAACATCTTCCTCCCTGTTTTCCAGGCCACCATTGACCCAAACTCCAACCCAGAGCTTAGTGTCTTCTTGAAGCATGTGAGTGAATCTGTAAAATATAGTAAATGTAATACATGGGACAATTTTTTGTCCCATATACTGTATACTACCGTTCAAAGGTTTGGGGTCAGTAAGATTAAATTTTTTTTTTTAAATATTATATTTAGCAAGGATGCATTAAATTGATCAAGAATGACAGGAAAGACATTTGTAATGTTATATTCATGAAACTATTAATTCTATTTATTGACGATTCCTGAAAAGATGTACCATGACCTCCAAAAAATAGCACTTGTTTTCACAACTGTTTTCAATGTTGATATAATAATAAATGTTTCTTGAGCAACAAATCAGCATATTAGAATGATTTCTGAAGGATCATGTGACACTAAAGACTGGAGTAATGATGCTGAAAATTCAGCTTTGTCATCACTGGAATTAATTACATTTTAAAATATATTAAATTAGAAAACATTTATTTTAAAATATTTTAAAAATTCACAATATTACTGTAGCCTGTTAACCCCTTCATCCCTGCGTTTTGTCTCTCTACAGGTGACTGCCTTTGACAGTGTGGATGATGAGTCCAAACACAGCGGTCACATGTTTTCCACAAAGAGCCCCAAACCTGAGGAGTGGGACATCGTGAAGAGCCCTTCATATTCTTACTGGATTTACTACATGTATGCAAACATTGCCCGACTCAACCAGCTGCGCAAGTGAGTATCTCAATAACACACAAAAATGGCAAGCAGCTTTCTAGACTGGATAATTGCTGTGCTTGCTACTATCATTACAGTCAATATTAAGGGTTTCCTTCCATCCCAAACCCCATGTAATAAACTTTGGTGTGTAACGCATTCCACACTGTTCGTCTCATTGACATGAATAATACCACTAATTGCACAGCCTGCAGGGAGAAGTGTGCTGTTACTTTTCTTAGCGATTGGAGTCCAAAATTTTAGCTGAGAATAATTATTTTAGACAATAAAATTGGCATTTATTTACATTTGTTAATGCTTTTGAAAAACACACCAGAGATGCATTTATTGGATCAATAATATTATATATATATAATATATTGCAGTAATATTGTGAAATATTATTATAATTTAAAATAACTATTTTTTATTTGAATACATTTTAAAATGTCATTTATTCCTGTGATGCAAAGCTGAATTTTCAGCATCATTACTCCAGTCTTCAGTGTCATGATCCTTCAGAAATCATTCTAATATGCTGATTTGCTGCTCAACAAACATTTCTTATTATTAGTAATGGTGAAAACATTTGTGTAGCTTAATATTTTTGTGGAATGTTTACTGTCATGTTTTATGAATTTAATGCATCCTTGTTCAATAAAGGTATTGATTTCTTTAAAAAAAAAAAAACACTACTTTTAAACAGTGTATGTAGAGTCCAGAATATTGTAGAGATTTGGGTGTGAGCTGTAAGCAACCAACTAGCGTTAAATTCCCAGAACACCCTGGTACTGTGGCAGTGAGTTTTGCACAAGAATGCACCATTCACATTTACTTCAGAAAATTTTAAAAATCTAAAATTGAACATTGTGTCATGTACATTGTACAAGTTGCACTATTATGCAATTTACTATGCGCTGTGTGTTTGTGGCGTCCAGGGAGAGAGGTATGAACACATTCCAGTTCAGACCTCACTGTGGTGAAGCTGGAGCTGTCACTCACCTGCTGGCCTGTTTCATGACTGCAGACAACATTTCTCATGGTCTCAACCTCAAGAAGGTTAATACACCATTTACATTACATTTAGACATTTAGCAGACGCTTTTAACCAAAGCAACTTACAAATGAGGACAATGGAAGCAATCAAAATCAACAAAAGAGCAATGATATGCAAGTGCTATAACAAGTCTCAGTTAGCTTAACGCAGTACACGTAGCAAGTTTTTTTTTAAAATTATATAATAAATAAAAAGAAAACAGATAGAATAGACAAATAATAGAGCAAGCTAGTGTTAGAGGCCTTTTTTGCTTTTGTTAATTGTATAATAAAAAAATAAAAAAATAGATAGAATACAAAACGATTAGAAAGGCTAGTGTTAGAAAACAAGCAGTAAATGAATAGAGTTCATGTCTAAAAGTTTTTTTTAAAGAATAGAATTAGAATAGAGAGAGCTAGAGTTTAGAGGGTCAAATAAAGATGGAAGTGATGTGTTTTAAGCCGATTCTTGAAGATGGGTAAGGACTCAGCTGCTCGGATTGATTTGGGCAGGTCATTCCACCAGGAGGGAACATTTAATTTAAAAGTCAGTGAAAGTGATTTAGTGCCTCTTTGGGATGGCACAATTAAGCGATGTTCACTTGCAGAACGCAAGCTTCTAGAGGGCACATAAGTCTGAAGTAATGAATTTAGGTAAATGGGTGCAGAGCCGGTGGTGGTTTTGTAGGCAAACATTAATGCCTACACATTGGTAGCCAGTGCACATTGATGAACAGAGGTGTGACGTGCATTCTTTTTGGCTCATTAAAAATTAATCTTGCTGCCGCATTTTTGATTAATTGTAAAGGTTTGATAGAAGTGGCTGGAAGACCTGCCAAGAGAGCATTGCAATAGTCCAGCCTGGACAGAACAAGAGCTTAAACAAGGAGTTGTGAAGCATGTTCCGAAAGAAAGGGCCTGATCTTCTTGATGTTGAATAAAGCAAATCTGCAGGACCGGGTAGTTTTAGCAATGTGGTCTCAGAAAGTCAGCTGATCATCAATCGTAACTCCAAGGTTTCTGACTGTTTTTAAAGGAGTTATGGTGGATGTGCCTAACTGGATGGTGAAATTGTGATGAAACGGTAGGTTTGATGGAACCACAAGCAGTTCTGTCTTGTCAAGGCTGAGTTGAAGGTGATGGTCCTTCATCCTGCAAGAAATGTCTGTTAGACAAGCTGAGATGCGAGCAGCTATCGTCGTATCATCAGGATGGAATGAGAGGTAGAGTTGAGTGTCATCAGCATAGCAGTGATATGAAAAGCCATGTTTCTGAATGACAGAACCTAGTGATGCCATGTAGACAGAGAAGAGAAGTGGTCCAAGAACTGAGCCCTGAGGCACCCCAGTAGTTAGATGTTGCGACTTGGACACCTCACCTCTCCAAGATACCTTGAAGGACCTATCTGAGAGGTAAGACTCAAACCACTGGAGTGTGGTTCCTGAGATGCCCTTTGCCAATAGGGTTGACAGGAGGATCTGGTGGTTAACCATGTCAAAAGCAGCGGACAGATAAGATTTGAAGATTTGGAATCCACTCTTGCCAGTCTTACGGCTTCAACAACTGAGAGTAAGGCAGTCTCGGTTGAATGTCTTCTTTCGAAACCAGACTGGTTGCTGTCGAGGAGGTTGTTCTGTGTGAGAAAGGCATTTTACCCTGATTTATTACATTTACCCTGACCAATACACCTTACCCCCATACACTTTTTCTGTCTTCAAAATACACTCACTGTCACCTCACGTTCCACAGAGCCCTGTCCTGCAGTATCTGTATTACCTGACCCAGGTCCCCATTGCCATGTCCCCACTCAGCAACAACAGTCTGTTCCTAGAGTACAACAAGAATCCTCTGCTGGAGTTCCACAAGAAGGGACTGATGGTCTCTCTGTCTACTGATGACCCCATGCAGTTCCACTACACTAAGGTAAGGCTTCACCCCTTTTCTTATGTACAAATTAGTTGCTTCTTCTCCCTCCCTTCCATTGATTTGATATCTGTGTGTTATTTGAATCCTGCATCACTAGGAGCCCCTTATGGAGGAATATGCCATTGCAGCCCAGGTGTTCAAGCTCAGCACCTGTGACATGTGTGAGATTGCCAGAAACAGTGTTCTCCAGAGTGGCCTATCTGATGAGGTGAGGGCACCTGACCAAACACATCACTGAAACATCAATTTATCTTTTCTTTTTATATGCATACTTTTACTGATCTAGACCCAAGGTATATTCATATTCTTTTAGAATATAGCAAATGTTAAGGTTTTTTGTTGTGTAACTATAGATTATATGTGTAATGTTTTTACTGGTGCTACATTTCTTTAATTAAATTACACAACTTTACAAGCAACCCTGTAATAGATTATTTTTAAATCACAAATTATGTGTGTATGTGTTATGTTTATATTTATATTTTCAGTTTTCATTTTAATTTTACTTTAAAGCTCATTTGAATTAAAATATTAATAAATAATACTATAATAACACAGATTAAAATGTATGTATCTAAATTTAATCAGTTATTTTATTAATATTTTGAATGAGCCTTTATTTTTATATTTAGATTTTTCATTTTAAGTTTCAGTAACTTGTCAGTTTTATTTTTGTTTATTTCTGTTTAGCTTTGGTTTATTTATATCAGTTTTATTTTTTAGTCATTTTACTACTTCAACTTAAACATATGTTATTGAATTTAGTTTCCAAGGCAACATTTCTGATTTTTAACTTTTTTAAGTTTAGGTTTTTCAATTCATATTTATACATTTTATTTTATTTCAGCTTTGTATCTAAACTAAAACTTACTAAAACTATTTTGATAAGTTCTACTTTTAGGTAACAATAACAACACTGATCTTAATGTTTTGGGGGCTTTTTACACTTAAATGTAAGAACTTAATGATTCCATATCTAATAATTAATAATTCCCATTTATTAATTTTGGAAGTTACACACCTAACGAGGGTTAAGCAGTGTTTTTGTGGACTTTCAGCACCATCATCTTCTGTATAGCCGCTTTACAGCTGAGTCGCATCTTTCAACATCAACACTAGTATTATACTGATTAAACTGAATCAACACTGAACTTATATGAACTGAAAAACAACATTGCAGACTGTACAACTGTTGTGTTTACATCTGAATTGATCTCATTTCAAACGTCATGATCTTTACACTGTTATTGATATAACCTAAAAAAATGACACTATTGTCTTTTAGAGCTGCTTTAGTGGGGTTTCCATAATTGGTTCTGCTATTTGCCTGTCTCTGTGAAGCTGCTTTGACACAATCTCATTATTCCGCGGGAAGTAGGGGTGCTGAGAGTACTGCAGCACCCCCTGGAGTGTAACCCACAAAAAAATGGGGGTGCTGGGGGTGCAGTCTTAAAAATAAATGAACAATTTGAAACAAAATATAAATAAAATTAATTTTATTAATTTGTATATCCATTAAAATTCATTGAAAAAGTAGCCCAAGCCAACAAGAAGCAACGGTTAAACATGAGTTTAGTTGAATCAAGTTGACTGAAAGTCGTTTCAACTTATTAAACTGACTTAAAAAATCATTTGTTGCCATGATTTTTTGATCATATTATTACCTGTAGCATGTCTGTACCCAAATTAAGAATTAATGACCATATCTACAGACATAGCAAAGAGACAGCAGAGAAAGAGCAAGAGCGTTTAACTCAACAGCAACAAATCTCACATTTTCACATTTGTAGTGCTTATTTTGATCTTTAACATTAGATCTTTCCTATTCTTGAAACAAAATTAATGCTTAAGGTTGATTCAATATTACTCTTACTCTTAAACAATAAAGACACTCATATTAAATGAAGAAATTAAAGTTTTATTAACAAAAGTTGCTTTTGGATCCGTCATCATAGTGTCAGTCTTCTCGCATCACTCTTGTCACGTGACCCCAACCTGCAACCCCTGGTTTTACTTCTCAGCCCCCCCACCCCCTGCTCAAAACACATTCCTGCGACTATGCACAGTCTGTAAAGTGCTATAGAAATAAAGGTGACTTGACATTGCAACATGATCTTTTTTTCTCACACAAACAGGAAAAGATTCACTTCCTTGGTATCAACTACCTGAAGGATGGTCCTGGAGGCAATGACATCCGCAAAACCAACTTGGCTCAGATTCGCATGGCCTACCGCTACGAGACCCTGTGCTATGAGCTGAACCTCATTAGAGAGGGCGTGATGGCTGACTAAACAAACATGCACACATGAAAAGTGGATTGTTCTACACTCTTCTTAAATTGTCACTTCCAATGACATTTATATTAGCATCAATGTGAAGCCCATGAGATAACAAACCATGAAACATAGCCAATATCTTAATGAGAATTGACACTCCAGAACATATTTTGAGTCTTCTTGTACACAGGAGTCCGATTCATTGTTGGTTTGTGCATTTTGTCTTATGTCTTATCTGTAAGTCAGGTTTACACAACTAAGTTTACATAAGTTTACATTATGATTATCTGCCAAGGGACCGTGGATGAAAACTAGCCATTGGCTAAATTCGGTACAATGCATGAAATGGAAATTTGTACATGGTCCCTTTTCAAATAAAGTTTAATAATAATCTACTTTGTGCCTTATTGTATTATGTTTTTTGTGGTCATGCTTTGGAAAAAAACCTGTTACAGTTGACTCAATAAACAAAATCTATATTTAAAATATACAGTGTTCTGATTTTTATATTAAACACAGAATTGAAAATGCTGCCATTGTTTGCTCATAACTTGCCATAATTTAACTAACTTTTTTGAGCAACAAAAAAAAAGATGTTAATGCTGTCCTTTTTCATAAAATGAGACTATCAAGCTTTAAAAAGAACATCAAAACCACTTCCATTTAAAAAAAAAACTAACAAACATCAAAACTATTATTAAAGTTAATCCATATCCATTTCACTGTATTCCAAGTCTTCTAAAGTCATACAAGAGGTTTGTGTAAGCAACGATATGAAATCTCAATCATTATTCACTGAAAATCTCCCCATCTGTAGCTTGCAAACATCATTTGCACTTCTGCAAATTAAAATTAATCGTGACACATTCGGTAAACGTCTTGGGAACATGAGAACCAGTGACATTTACTGTCACTGATGCCAAACCAGGCATAACGTGTCATGCATCTTGCAAAACTTGATTTGTATAAGAAGATAGTAAGAGAATATCATGTTAATTTTTGTGTTTCTCAGACCTATTGTATGACTTTATACTTAAAACCCCTTAACTGTCACTCACATTTTTGAACATAGACGTGAAAGTGCACGATCCAAACTTAATTTATAATTCATGAACGAAAACATTTTGTAACATGATATTGATGCACCATATTCATGGTAATGCAATGTTTGATTTTAAAATGGGGTTCAAAGGATGAATTTTGAGATTTTAAGTTTTCAATTGATATATCATTTCTGATGATTTCTAAAGTATGATAGAGAAAAAGGCAACAAAGACGACTTTTTTTGACAAAGCTCAGAACTCCTGTTATGATGTAGATTTTTGAGGTGCACTCTTGTCAAAAAAAATCATTACTTTTCCTACATAATTTTAACAAAAACATTGGTAAAATATCTATTTAGGAGTCTTAGACCTTTCCAACGATATATAGTTTGTCATGATTAGATTAGGATTTAATTGTAATATAGTGAAGTAAATTTAGGCAACCCACAGAGGGGACGGGTAACAGTTAAAGGGTTAATATTGTACAGAATATGTAATAAATAACTGCTATACATAGTTACACGCTAACCCTTTTAGTCTAGAGGTAACGGACCTAGCAGTAACATTTTGGAGAGAGAAAGCACAGGGACCTCTTGTCTCCAACCCCAATAACACCTCCAAACAAGAACTTACGTTTTTTTTATTAAATCATAAGAAAAAGATAAAAGGGAAACAAGCTTCAGGAGGGAGCAAAGGCCAACACAACCAACAAAAAGATTTCTAACTCCATTTTAACCCTAACTTACCTATGCATAAAACAAAACAAAATTAACTTCCCGATCTCCTTGACTACCCAGATAACCAGGAGAAAAGCAATTAAAGAAAAAGGCACCCACCTCCCTACAAGTTCCCTTACAACACACTTAAATTCTAAACAAACTTACAAGTCCCCAACTAAATCCACAGTAACACCAATGGTTAGCACTTAATAACAACGTTATCTGGCACCAGCAAAAAAGAAATCCATGTGACAGGTTACAATCTGCAACCCTCTCAGCTTGTTGTGAAACAGTGCTGGCTATATATGCTGGCTTTCTCCTGGCTGCAGCCAATCAGTGGAGCTGAGGTGAATGGACAGCAAATCAGCAACAGGTGAACCCAATCACCTGCACTGTTAAAAATTTCCTGTAGAAATTACAGTAACTTGCTGGCAGCAGTTCGCAATCCTCCTTTGAGGTGTGTATAAAACACACCTCAAAGCACATAGAACAAATCACAAATAAAATAGGTCAACAATATGAATAGGTTAATATTATGTGAAGTCACGTGTAGCCTATGTGTGTTGTATGTGTGTGTGATATATATATATATATATACACACACAGACACAGAATGAATACAAAATGTAATTGTATTGTAAGCTCTCGTAAATAATAATATCCTATTTATATAAAAGAGTGCTTTATGGGCTACACTGCTCCCTGTAGAATAGTGCCAATAAAAAGCAGTTTTAGCATACATTTCCCTCGTGTCACTATAGAGTTAAAACAATAAAATCAACACAATAAAGCAGCATTTCCGTTTCAAGATGGTGAGTTTTCTACCGAATCAGTTCCCATGAACACACATGGCTGGTTTTATGAAGAGCCACTTTTATTGCAGCAGCAGCTCGTGAGCTGATTCATCCACTCAGAGGAACCGAAGCTCAGATGGGGAACTGACAGCACAGGAGGAGGACTTCCACGAACACATCCACTCCTCAAGGAACGCTGAGGAGAGGCTACTGTAGTTTCTGTCGGGAATATAAACAGCAACAGGAGTTACGTTGTTGCCAGTTGCCGGGAATTATTTGTTACTTTGAAACGCGTCGCTTACTCGCTGTGAAAGTGAATGGATACAGAGTTTTTTTTTCCTAGCAAGTTTTTAGCCGCCTGGCTAACCAGCCGTAAGATATGAAGACTTCGAGTCCACGACAGACTTACAGACTCAGTATTTACTCTTAGTGAACTCTTACGAGCACTTTTATTTCGATTTATTTCAGCTGAGTCCAACATATGTGTTGTGAAACAGCGAGCAAGTTTGCGTAAGTTGATATTTCTTCATAACAAAAGATCTAAACTGGCTGACATGATAGAGCTCTACTGCTTGTATGTGTGTTTGTATTTCTTTATGTAATTATGTATGTATTTATTTACTTATTTAAAATGTATTTATTGTTTTATTTTAATTCATTATATTTAACATTTGATTTATTCTATATTTCTATATTTTATTTTTCATACTTGATTTTAGAGCTTTTAATAATAAATACCCTTTTTAAATGTTTATTCGTGTCTTATTATAGACGCCTTTTGTTTACATTTAAACTATGCTGAAATTTAGCATTCAAATATACATGCTTATCAAAAATTAATATATTCATGCTGGATAAAGTCTAATTTTTCAGCTTTTCGCATTTCGCCTTTGGGTGAAAATGTCTATAGTTTGACACCATAGTTATTTGTTAACTTTTACAGCTCAATATGCTAGACCGTATTTGACACAATGTTTTGTCATGATCAGGTTTAGTTTTGACAGTGAACTTACTCACTTTCCCACCCTCTTGATCTACTCCACCCAGAGACATGTCCCCTCATGCACAAGTACCTGGGGTGGGTGGATCACCTGTTCAAGGTAATATTATAGTTTATTTATGTCTTGATTGTCTACCATTTAAGGGCTGGGGTAATACTAGTGTCTGGTTGATGTTGGCGTTGTAGGGGTGTTTTGTGTATGTCTGCGGTTGCTGATGACTCTTTTGATAACCAAACCCCAAATGTAGAGCTTCATCGGCGTACCTGGAAGCAGGCGGCTTGGAGAAAAGAGAGAAAGGATTTATACCGCCTTTCAGGTTGTGGGTTAACGTCACGGGATCGTCCTCCTCGCACGCAGTCGGGAAGTTGAAGTCAGGATGATTGGAGTTAGACGGCTTACTGCAGCAGACCCTCGCAAGTTGTAATTAACTGCTTGGTCTGGTCGTCCAAACTTACGCAGCACCATGTGTGAACTTTGCCGTGTCCAATTTCATTCCAGACATCTGAGTCACAAAAAACAAGCTTGGAAATACTACACCAGATGAAATTTGTAAAACCATCGTTATGGACATTCTGCTGATCCGGCCTTCCTGTGAATCCGGAAACACAGGCTAGGCCTTCCTGCACACGCTCGCAGACACAAGTGGGTCAGTAGATGCGATGATCAAGGGGGATGAAATCTGGTTCGAATCACAGAGAGATTCCAGCGCGTACGTTAGATGTAGGTCATCCAGAACAAAGGCATCATTTTCGGGTCCGGCTGATCAAATGTGGTCATATTTACCGAATATATGTCGTTCAATCGCAGTGCCAAGAAATTCCAGCATGTCTTAACTCTCAGCGTAATGTGCAACGTGTCCAAAACACTTTGGCTGCAGATGAGGGCTTGCGTTAGAGCTGCCAGATCCATCCCGTCTACAGTAGACGCAGGAAAGAGGAATTTCAAGTGGCCTCTTTTTGTTGCATAGACACCAGCGCTTATTAACATGCATGAAATCGTGCATATTTTCCTCATTGATGTGCTGACCGCTCGTTCTTGTGCCACAATGAAGGCCCTTCTATTATGCGCACATGGATGTGGAAATACTTGGAATGCCCATCCTTTTTGTGCAGCGGCTGAAAGAAGCTTTTGGGGAGGAGTGAAATTTAATTACATTATGCTCAAGTGTGTTAATGCACAGCAGTTCTTGGGAAGGGCCCAGCTGGAGAGGGTGGGAGTGGGGGTGGTGGGTGTTCCTGGGGATGGAGGCCCCCAGAATGCTTTGTCTTCTCCCATGTTCCTGTGGTTGTCCGTCTCCTCTTTGTTAGGGTTTTTTATTTTTGGTTTCGCTGCTGACCTTGACAGTGACGATCTTTGGTTTCCTGCATTTATGCAGCATGCAGGGACCGTCATCTTTTATGTGTGCAAAATGTGCTTGTCAGTTGGATGCGTGATATTAAACCTAACATTGCATTTTTTTTGTGATAGATATATATATATTAGGGCCAGTGTTGGGGGTAACGCATTACAAGTAACGCGAGTTACGTAATCAGATAACTTTTTTCAAGTAACTAGTAAAGTAACGCATTACTTTTTAATTTACAAGAGAATATCTGAGTTACTTTTTTCCAATTTATTGATTGACAGCTCTCCTGTCCCCATGTTGAGAGAAATCAGATGTTACTGTAGTTCTAAAATAAATATGAATATGCATTAATTCATCTCACTCACAAAAAAAACACAGATTCAGTATTCCTCAAAATGAATAAAAATAATGCAACTCGGAATATGACGCAAACCTGCAATAATTAAATGTTAAACAACACAAATATCCTTTATGTATTTAATCCCATTCTATTAACCAATGTCTTTGCTTCTGACCTTCAATGATCCAGTTCAACCGTACTAATAAGCACAAATTACGCTAGACAAACATCTGTGCGTCTTTTTTTTTATTGCTGAAGTGTGTTGAAATTTCTTTTTCTGCATTCTACCGTACGGACGTAAATTTACTTTCCCTTCAGCCTGAGGCTTATTCATTTCAATTTTGGTGTGAAAAGGCTTTTATATTTGCCAAAAATATAACTTTTTTATTTAAAAACAAACAAGCAAGCCCTGTCCAGATTTAAAAAGTAACGCAAAAGTAACGTAACGTATTACTTTCCATAAAAAGTAACTAAGTAACGTAATTAGTTACTTTTTTATGGAGTAACGCAATATTGTAATGCATTACTTTTAAAAGTAACTTTCCCCAACACTGATTAGGGCTAGGGCTGTGCGATATTAAAGAAAAATGCGATATGCGATACGATATTGCTTAAAGTGTGTAAAATCAATTTCAATTATATTTTAAAATATTTAAAAATGAAAATTATATAACCAATTTGTTTCACATTCTTTCTTGGAAAAGAAAGAATCACTACAACTTCTGAAAGTGAACAGCAGTGTTATAGCATTACATAAAAAGTATTGTCACAATTTAGAAAATGTCATTTTAACATCAGTGTGAACAGACAAACAAAAAAAATTAATGACACTAATTTTATATCATTGTAACTTTGCACGTGTGCAGCAGAACTGAAGAGACGCTGCTCGAGATGGGCTAATTAGGGCTGTGCAGTATATCGAAATTATCGAAATATCGCAAATGTACATATCACAATATGCATATCGCTACGGCTTGCAATATATGGGGCCATGAACAAAAGTTATGAAAAATAACTCCCTGCTCTTACCTAAATAACATTTATAGCTTAAATAAGAATCAGTGCATTATGAATTCATAGAGTAAATACTAAGCAGTGTTGTATTTTTCCTTTTTTATTATTCAGTTCCTAAACTTATGTTAAAATTATTACACTAATGTTAAAATGACATTTTTATGTAATGCTAGAGTAAAGCACTACTGTTCACAGCGTTATCGTATCGCATATCGACTATCGCATTATTTAATGAGTTATCGCATATCGCATTTTTCTTCAATATCGCACAGCCAAAATGACAAAATACAGGAATTTGGAATGTTCACCAAAGTATTTGACAAATCAACTCAAACCAGTAACCATTTCAGTTTTAAATAATCTTAAATAAACCCACTTGTTGAGTTTGCTTTTTTCCTTTGCAGGCTTCAAAGTGAAGGAAGAATGGCAGAGGAACTGACTCCTACAGGAAAAGGGTTCTTTGGTGATCTTTATTAACTTCATTGCACCACAAAGGAAGGGTTTCTTCCTTGATAGGCTCGCTGTTGCAATGCCACACAGTCCTGTGGTGTGACAGCAGCCTCGTCGTCATGCTGGCCCTTGGAGTGGACCATGGAAAAAGAGAGGGGAGTGTCGTCGCAGGAAAGACGGCGACAACAACGGCAGCGTGGCCGATGACGCGAGAGCCTGGCATCAACATCAAGCAGAAAATCTCCCAATGGGAGGGACTCAGCCAGCAGGAGGACGTCCCCAGTGGGAATATTAAGCCCCAGCGGAATCTTGCATCTCGCAGGCTTTCAGGGGACCTCCTTGGAAATGGACTTGATGGCAATGATGGAGGTCATAACAAAGCGACTGTATCAAAAGCCAAAAGCCTGGGTTTGGATTTCAGGGAAAACCAGATGACTTTTAGACCTGTTACAGATGAACTCCAGTCTGATTTCCCAAGAAATCGAACTCATTCAAATAAATTAGTTACATCAACTCCTGTGACTAAGCCTTTAAGCACTGTAACCCAAGTCCAAGTGGCTAAACTGAATGTTAAAAGCAATAATATCAAGACAAACCATTCCACAGATGTCGAAATTACATCTCTACCTCAATGTGTAGATGAGGCGTCATTGCCTCCGGGGAACTTTTACACCTCCAGGGGTTTCTGGAAAAGACTGGAGGCAGATGACTCTTTATGGGAGAAGGAGAAGGATTCCTCAATAGTGACTAAGGGTCTTGGTGAAATTGGACCTTCTTCTCCTCCACCTAAACCACAGCGCACATTCCAGTACAAGGGTGCGAGCAATCCGCCCGGCCAATGGATGCAACTGGAGAACCAGACTCCATCAGTCAGCAAATCGAATCAAGTCCGGAAGCATGACATCATACTAAAGCCACCCAGCTGTCCACCTCCTCCTTGTCCAGTCAATACTATCAATGGGTTTTCCAGAAGCAGAAAGAACAGGTGAATACTTTTCCCACAGTGTGGATTACATTACACAGCTAATCCCAAACATAAGAAAAGGAAATGAAGGAAGTTTTAGTACAGCATCCAACAGTTGTAAATACTTTAAACTCAATTTCTTATTCATGAATGAATCTTGTTTCATTGTTACATATATTAATGTAATCATGTCACAATCACAATATATACAAAATATTACAATATTTAGAATTTGTTTAGTTATTGTAAACAAAGTCTTTCTTTCATTGAGGTTTTTAGAGTTGGTAGCAGGCATGTGTACAACAAAACAATCATATGGCTTACAAGTTCCTAGAGGGGGAAGGGAGACAAAAAGAAAATACAGATGAAGTACAAGATCAAACACAAAATTGCCATCAATTATTTCTGTTCTTTAATTGTTGAAGTCTTTAACAGCATTTTTAGATCCATATGATGCCATTTCCACCATTGTACTTGTCCACTCTTTCAGGTCTTTTATAAAATTTCTGATTTAAAGTAATATTATTTCCACTTTTGGTTTTCCACCCAGTTTGTCGTATTTAAATTTTGCTGCATCATAAGTAATGTCATACCAATGAGTTAATATAAAATAATTGGGTTAATAAAATGGCAGATTCCAAAAACTAGCAATATAACGTGATCGAACAACTTCCTCATATAATTATATTGTACAAAAAAGCGGGTTGATAAGCCTTTATAAATAGCGTTTTGCTGGCTTTCAAAACCTGTTAAACCTGGTCACAAATGATATATCCTCACGAACAATAGGTGTTGGCCTGAAACATTCTCATACCGACATGCCTTACCTTGATTAATAGCTCAAATCATGTGGATTGTTGAGGAGAGGTGTGCTATTAGTTTTCAAAGTAATCAGATTTTAAACATCCCATAGACTTACATTGAAGGACCCGAGCAAGAATATCATAGAATGGAGAATATATAATATGTTCACAAAACTTGAAACACGCTTGCTCCGGTCCGGTCCGAACTATGATTGGTGCAGTGAGTGTAGTTAAACTCATCGCGGTGTTCAGCGCAGAAACCGCTCTCTCATGCACACGCCACGTGTTGTTACGGTAATGTTTACAGAGATGAACTGACAGTGTGGAAGAACGAAATTGCTCCAAAAAATGAAAAAATAACCACTTTTCCTTAATAATAGACATAATGAGTGCTATTGTTGTTTTCACTGATGTTCAACCTGTTCATATATGTTAACATCTCATGTTTCATGACACTTTAAAGTGACAGTTTAGCCAAAAATTACCTAAATGTCTTTTTTTCTAAACGTAAAAGAAGATATTTTGATGAACATTGGAGCTCCATTGACCTTCATAGTATGGGGAAAAACATCAAGCACTAGAATGCACTAGAAGGACATGCATGACCGTTGTGCTAATGTCTAGCATCTTTTGCAGCGTATTGCACATGAGTGCCACGTTTTTAAGATGACGTCAAGTTAAAATAATTTCAGCTTTTACATGCAGCGCCGCTCATCAATGTCAGTTCCAAAACAGTGGACAAATCAGAACTTATTAAGTTGGGGTGAACTTATGTAAACACCACTCACAGTTTCTTAAGAAAGTGTACAGATCTACTTGTCGTTCTCGTTTATTTCATACTCTGAGTTGTATAGCTTTGTGTCAGAGGACAGCGTGGAGAGTTTAGCTGTGAGTGGGCGATAGCTTAGCTGTCTGGCCTCGTCCCCAGCTGTCATGTCAGCTGTTCTTTGGCAGAATCGCAGCCCATTGTCCACATTTGGCCTACTTCTGTTTCAACGAAGCCTACTGAGGTCACTCAAGGGCTTTCTGAACACTCATACAGTCACACTGTTGGTTATTCCTTCCTCTAATTGTTTTTCTTCTTGATTAATTGGAGCCCAGTGTCTGTTCCAGTCATAATGTATCAATTCTATATCATGTCTATTTTAACTGTTTGATGTGAATTCTGGAACGTTCCGTTTTGGATTAATGGTTACCCTTTATGAAAGTCCCAAACCTTGTTGTTGGATCACAATACAGGGACTGTTCACACTCTTGGTCCTTTTCTCCACAGGAAGTCATTTGAGTTTGAGGATGTGGTACGGCGGACAGCGCAACAGGCCTCTAGAAGGAAGGAGGGCCTCCGATCAGGTCTTTACCACGCCCGGTCTGAAGACAGCATCTATGAGGACATCATCTGTGAGTGATTCTGAGAACGCCAAGACACACGTCATCAATCTGATATCACTGTGAAGCACAATATGTCTGCACTGACTCCCGTCTTATTGTATTCACTTTTTTCTTATACACTACCATCCAAATGTTTGGGTTCAGAAAGATTTTTTTTTTTTTAAAGAAATTAATATTTTTATTTAGGAAGGATACATTAAACTGATCAAAAGTGACAATAAAGACTTATAATGTTATGAAAAGAGCAGCAAATCAGCATATTAGAATTTCAGTCATATTAGAATAGATTTCTTAAAGATTGTGTGACACCGAAGACTGGAGTAATGATGCTGAACATTTTGCTATCACAGTAGTAAATTATATTTTCAAATATATTCAAATAGTTTTAACAGCTGTTTTAACTGTTTTACTGTATTTTTGATCAAATAATTGCAGCTTTGGTGAGACTTCAAAGTATTGAAAAATCTTACTGACCCCAAACATTTGAAAGGCAATGTACAGTTTTTTTTGTTTTAGTGGTGCATGCTTTACTTGCATTAATTAACATGCTTACACAGACAGATTTCTTAGATGTCTTCCTCTGTTTTTGAGATGCCATGTCAATTTGATAGTCTTAACTATCAAAAATGCATCCCAAGATAGCTGCATTAGACCATCTAGCTGTTTTTGAAAGCAAAAAGGAATCTTATTCGCCGAATAGTTGATTTTGAAACCATGTTGTTTTGCATGTCCCTAAATGTATTGCAACACCAAAATGTTTTTTGCGTGACTTATTATTATTATTATAGTAGCTGCAACGTTTTCTCAACTAATCATTTACAGCGGATATGTCAAAAGAGAACCCATATGAAGACATCAAGCTTTCTCCTATGTGTTTACCTATAAGACGGCCACGAAACTACACAGTTGGACAGAGAGAGAGCCCTCACATCAAGGTGACTGACATTTTAAATGCATAGTGATTTTGTCAGATTTCAGTAAGCATATACACTAGCTCAAATGTTTGGTTTCAGTAAAACTTTTTTATTTCAAAAAGTTAGTTATTTTATTCAGTAAGGATGTATTGATCAAAAGAGATAGAAAAGGCACTCATCATTTTGCAGTTTATTTCTTTATTAACTAAAAAATGGTTGTTTTAAATTATACGTTTTTACCGTTTTATTGCATTTTGATCAAATAAATGCAGCCTTATTGAACTTAAGAGACTTCTTTCAAAAACTTTTTTTTTTTAATTAGAAAAATTAATTTAACATTAAGGCCACTGGCTAATTGTTGAACTAAACTATCTGTTTCCCCACTTCTTCTCTTGTCTGTTACTGTATGCAGATCTCACCAAAGCCCTTCACACTATTACCTAACAGTGACCGGTTGCATAAAATGGGGCGGGACCGCAAAGAATCCATAACGTCACCTACACGTACCTCTACTACAAACACTCCTAAATCATCAGCAGCCAAACCTGCTACTACATACAGGACAAACCGACAACCCCCGGTAAACCCACATGCATAAACACGTGCCTGAGACGTCATTAAACATTGCTCAACATGTGCCTGCTGTCACCTGTTTCTCTGATTGTATGCATATGAACTTTAACCAAACTTTTACATGATATAATAAATTCTTTAGTATTTTAGAAACAGAAGCTGCACCCAAATGCTGACAATACAGCCCAGCATCTTGAGAAAAAGACCTAATATTACCTACATGAGTTGATGCAAAAATATTCATACAAACTTTAATTACATTAGGGAAAGTTTTTTCACAAAATAAAAATGTATATATCAGCTTTAATGCACTTATCAAAACAACTAAAGCAGTCAAATGTCAAAAGTTAAGGGATAATACAAAACTTCTTTACCTTACAAGTGGTTGTCGAAAGCAAAAAATGCAATGAAATGCATCATATTTTGTAAGAAAATGTGAACTGCTAGAGCAATACATGCTCTATTCTGTAAGCAAGTAAGAAACAAGTATTGGAATTCATTCAGAAAATATGATGCAGGGTAATTATTTTATATAAATCATTTTTGATGCATTTGATACATAAACCATTTCTCTAGCCGGTTTTGTCCCAGTTCTCATGAATAAAATAGCAGTGAATATAAGAAGAAAAAGAAACAGACATAGTCAGAGTAGAAATGTCAGCTTTGATGCTTGAGCAGGAAGAGGGAAAGGGAGGGAGGAAGTGGTGAGAAGATGGATGGATGGTGGCAGGAAACACTCAGTTTTGGAGCACGAGAGGTTGAGGATTATCATGAAGTGCCAGTGCATCATACTGGATGCTGCTGCTGACTAATCAGCTATATTCAGCTTTGTGTCAGTATGATCCATACAGTTATTTTGGAAGAGCTAAAATCAGCAGGCCGAAGCAGTGTAGATGAAGCTCATGGAGAAATGCTGTTTTAATATTAGAGAGTGAGCAGAAAGGGGAGGCAAGAACCAGCCTTTCTTCAATAGAAATCACCCATTTTAACATCAAACAGCATGTGGGAAATGTGGAAGTTGTTCAGTCAGATGTCAAGTTCTTTTGTAGGTTGTGCTGACGGGTTAGCGCAGATGTTATTTCATCTGTTCAAAGTTAAACATCTGAAGACACTACCAAAATTTTATTTTAGTTTTATTTAGATATAGTATTAGTACTTATTAGTTGGCTTTCTTTTTTTATATTTCCTGATTTCATTTGAACTTTATTATAACTTTTAGTAATTATGTGCTTTTTTTGTAATATTCCTATAATTAGCTTTTCAGTTTTATTTTTTAGTAATTTTAGTACTTCAACTTAAGCATATTTTATTTCATTTCTTTGCTAAGGCAACATTTCTCATTTTCGTTTAAAGGGGTGGTTCATTGCGATTTCACTTTTTTAACATTAGTTAGTGTGTAATGTTGCTGTTTGAGCATAAACAATATCTGCAAAGTTACGAAGCTGAAAGTTCAATGCAAACGGATATATCGTCTTTTAAAATTCTGGCAGTTTAATGCCTAGAAAAACGGCTGGTAGGGACTACAACAAGTTACTTCCCGGGTTCGGGACATCACAAACCCAGATAAACCCTGCCCTCTGGAAAAGGCAGCAAAGGGGGCGAGGCCATGCTGCGCTGCTTTAGAGAAGAGGCGTTATACATGGACGCGAGTGCAGTTGCTGTACTGTATTAAAGCTTTAATCAGGATAAAACCATATATTAAAAGCTAACATAAACAGTAGCATTTACAAATAACAGTGTATCTAAAAGTATGAGACAACAACAAACAAAAAACATAGGCCTACCATTAAAAGCCATGCTTGCACAGGTTCTGCATGATCCTCTTCAATAATATCCTCTGCTTCTCAATCGGGCTCAAACTGATAAGCGATATTAACGACGCCGTTGTTTACAATACAACCAGAGCACATGCCACTGAGGTGAGGGGCGGGACATTTAGACGCGCACTAGAGGCGGTTTAGCCAATCACAACACATTGGGCTAGCTAACCAATCAGAGCCCATCGCCTATTTCTGAGGGAGGGGCTTCATAAAAGAAGGAAATGATCAGCGCGTTTCTAAGAGAAGGGACAGAGCGGTGTGGAATAAAGGTAAATTATGTGAAAAATAATGCGTTTTTAAAAAAACGAAGCATTAACACATGTTAGACTGCACCCCATTAACACAATCAAGCCTAGAAAAAACCACTGAACAACCCTTTTAAGAAACGAAATTGTTTTGTTTTTCATCTAAAATTTCTATATTATTTAATTTCAGTTACCAAAAACTATTTTTCATAGTTAACAATAACACTGGTTTGGACACATAACAGCAATACTCTTTACCTGTCTTATGGACACTTTCAAAGCTTTTTCTTATTTTCATCCCATCAAATGTCTAGTTATAAAAGAATGTTCTTTATTTCTTAAACTGCTTCACTCTTTTTTAGAAGAACCTGCTTGCTGAGTCTGTTTTTTACGCACAATATTACTTGGTTTTTATTTTTAAATAATGCATTTTTTAAAAGAATAATATTAGGACTGATAATGATGTATAATGTGATTTAGAAGGAAGTCATAGTGTTGGAAGTCAGTTTTGCTGAGGGGTACAGAAGACCAAAATAGCTGGGACACACTGTTTTAGAGTGCAAATCAACAATAAATGTTTAAAAATAATCTTTCTTTATGAAAATTGTTGATTGAGGCATATTTTTACGATTCATTTATATATTTCAGTCATCCTTTTAATGATTTAATCTTTTGCTGTCATTTAATGTTTTAGTATGCTTTCCTTCTAACTTATAATCGTCAGCACTTGTATGTCATGTGCGTCACCTACATTAAAAAAGTCAATTTTGACAGGTTGTAATTTAACCTAAAATGAGACTGTATGCTGTCCTTATGGTACTTCATTTCAAGAGCATCTCGAGACAGTAAAGATTCATGTACCCACATTCAACACTTTTTGAGCATCAATCTGCAAAGAATCAAAGTCATGGCTTTTTCGTTTCTAAGCTCAAATACATGTTTGTATTGTTTAGTGTATTGCATTCTGATACCTATAGCAACCTCATAAAATCACTCTTCCGTGACGCTATTTGAAACTCCTGTGGAGGTCAAAGCAGCGCATGATGCTTGCTCTGAGTGGTGCCTAAAAGGTCTTTACTGTCCACACACATAGTGAGCATTATGTGTTTATCGGGGGAAAGCACCACCACGCTGTTTCCGCTCATCAAGGGCAGATGCCACAACAGTGCGCTGTCTCACTGCTCTCGCAGTTAATCTTACTGACCACAAACTTTTGAACATTAGTGTACAAACTAAAGTTGTAATCAAGCCGGAATATTGCTTTTAGGATACAAAAATGAAATCTTGTTTGTGTGTTTCTCATGCAGCTTGTAAACAGGATCCAGGAGATATTTGAAGCCAAAAGAGGAAGGAAACGAGTATGGGCGACAGCAACCAGAGGTAAGAGGATACATATTTCATATTTACCTGGTTTACCAAGAGAAGAAGTCTAATCAGGCAGTAAATGTGTGTTTTTTGGCAGATGAATTAAGTGGAACAGAGAGTGATCCTGAGGAGAGCTCTAAAGGTCAGTGTCAACTTCAGGCCTCGGCTCAGAGAACTCTTGTTTATTCAAGTTGAACTTGTATATCAAACCAGTCGAGCAGTTTTTCTAAACCCATCGAGGCTGTTTACATTCTTTTCCCATAGATCACTCCCAGCGAACAGTGTACGTTCAGTCAACTTTAAAGCGACGGCCGGGTTACCGCACTTTAGAGAGGGACCTGATCCAACTACAAGAGCAGCAGCTCTTCCAGCAATTTGTAGTGGTGTCACTTAGAAAAGCTTCCCCTGGAAACGCATACATCCCTGAGATCACACAACAATTCCCTACGAAGGTAAAGAGACCTAATAAATTGTAATGACAAATTCTGGGAAAAATATATGGCGGCTCTTAATTTGTGGAATGTGTGTTTCAGCATTTTCTTTCTTTTTTCTTTTTCTTTTTTACTTGTTTTTATTATATTTTTATATTTCTTTTGATATTTATATATTGTAATTCTGACTTTTATAGAAATGTAATAAAATTATTTACATTTTAATTTTAAATGATAATTATTTTTTAAATTATAATATACATTTCTATCTATCTAGATAGATATATAGATAGATAGATATACAGTGGGTACGGAAAGTATTCAGACCCCCTTAAATTTTTCACTCTTTGTTATATTGACTTTCCGTACCCACTGTATCTTTCATATATATATATATATATTTATTTTTTCTTTAAATATTAATATTTTTTAAATATTTAAATATTTATTTTTCTATTTATATAGTAACTCTGTTTATTTTTATAAATATAATCAAATATACAAATTATTTACATGTACATTTTCATTTAAAATGAAAGATACTAATTTTTAAGTTATAATATTCAATTATTTATAATATGTATTTATATGTTGTAATTAATATTTATTTTATATGAATGTAATCAAATATAATAACATTATTTACATTTTACTTTTTAATTTTAAATCCATTTTAATTATATAAATAAGAAATCAATATAGAAAATGACATTATTATCTATTTGATTATACAAAATATTTTTCTGACTTTATTTTGCATTTAGTTTGAGAAGTCTTCTCGTCTGTCTCGTGAGGCTGAAGACAGATTAAGGGCCATTCCCAAGTTTTGTTTTCCTGACTGTCATGACTGGCGTCCCTCCTCGGACCACAACAGGTAATATGCTAATATTAAACAATATATGTTACTTGGCTAACTAATTCACACTCCTAATATAATCTTTGATTATCGCCCACAGTGAAACGTTTTCTTTTGTCCTAACGGGGGAGGACGGAAGTCGCTTGTTTGGATACTGCCGCAAAATCCTGGTGAGTTTTGTAAACGTAATCTCTTCTGGTCAATTAAAAATGATACTTTGCGCAAACATGCACATTCTGTCACTTTTTATTCATTGTCATTCCGAACATCTCATCAGTCATCATGCAGGTTTGAAAAACATGACGGTGAATAAATGGTATAGGAGAGCAGCATATGGTGTGCTCTCAGTAGTAAATCTGCACTAACCTTGACCTTTGACCGGTGTCTTGCAGCCCAGTGGGAAGGGGAAGAGACTGCCTGAAGTTCACTGCATCATCAGCAGACTGGGCTGCTTCAATCTCTTCTCAAAGGTCAGGGACATTTCAGAGATCAGATATGAATTTCCTGTTTAATCAGCACTAAACCTGTAAGACAGATGCGGAATTGTAACTGTCTGAAATGTTTGAGAGCAGATCTTGGAGGAGGTGGAGAGGAGGAGAGAGATTTCCCCGGCCTTGGTTCATCCTTTCATGCACAGTGTCATGGAAGCCCCCTTTCCCGCTCCTGGACACACCATCACCGTCAAGAGCTTCCTGCCGGGCTCTGGCAATGAGGTAAGATATTGTTTAACTCAGGAAAGATCACGTTTATTCCTTTAGTTTAGACTTTAATTTAGTAGTCACTACTACATGTGGGTTATGACTTACAAAATGAAGTTTTGAATTTAGTTTCTCCCATAAAAGCAGATTATAGGTGTTTATTTAAATCTTGACATTATTTATTACTAGTCATAAATGGCAACTTGGATCTTTGTTGTTGTTATAATTATTTTTTCAAAATGTTTGATTTTTAATTTTATAATTATTTTACTTCACAAATAAATGGTTGCAACACCAGTGACGACTTATCATATATTAGTTTTTTTTTTTTTTAAAGATTGTGTCAGTAACATCTCAAACCACATGTCGCTGATCAGATGAAAATCAATAAGTTATAATATCAAATAATAATTTCAAAGAAAATCTTGAAAGAAAAATCACATGAACATTAAACAATTTTAAAATGAACTTCAACCATGCATCAAAATATCATCTTAAATGTAAATAAAAACTTTTTCAACATGGCAGGAAAATCATATGTACTTTTGAACAGCCTTTTTACTATGCACTTTGACCTTGGAAGTACTTTTCTACAACTTTCTATATTTTCAGAATTGTTTTTATAACATAACACCTGTGACAAAAAATCAAGGGACAAGCATTCTTGAATTATTTAATATTATTAATTACTTTTTTTGCACAATTGTTTTATCTTGTACTTATGCTTAAGCCTGGAAAATAAGATAACTTAAAAATAAATTTATATTTTTTAATAAAATTTAATTATGAATAATTACATTATTAATTACATAATCATTTATTATTAATTATTATTTGTTTTTTTACAGTTTTTTTTTGTTTTAAAAGAAAATTATTTTATGAATATGTACCATTTTTAGGCACTTGACATTCAAATGATTTTTATTAAACCATACTAAACAAAATAGAGTAATTTTCTATTATTTTATATATTGTTGTTACACAATTTTGCCTTTTGCATGGAGTTTCTTAACTATTTGAAACCGTTTGAATTACTCGAGTCAAAGAACAGGTTTGTCACTATCTTCTGAGGATCATCTGCGTGTCTCTGTTGTATGTGTAGGTTCTGACTCTGTGCAGGCCGGTGGACTCTCGTTTGGAGCATGTGGACTTTGAGAGTTTGCTACAGTGTCTCAGTGTGACCAGACTCCTGCAGGTCTTCGCTTCTCTGCTGCTGGAGAGGAGAGTGATCTTCATCGCAGACAAACTTGGGTACAGACCACCACCCATGCTGATATCCATATAGAGCTACGGCTAGAGTTAAATTCAAACCTAACTCTGTTTGTCTCTGGCCAGTGTCTTATCCCGATGTGCCCATTCTGCCTTGGCGTTGCTGTATCCCTTTACGTGGCAGCACACGTTCGTACCGGTGCTTCCTGCCAACATGCTGGACATATGCTGCTCTCCCACTCCTTTTGTAATGGGGGCGCTGTCTCCATCCTTGCCTGAGGTGCTGGATATGCCCATTGAGGAGGTCAGTCACTTTGAAGGAGCCTATTTAAGTCCACTTAAAATTCTAATCAAGGCTTTTTCCACCAAAATTGGTAGTAATTAATTTTGTAGTAATCTTTCTGACCTGTAGACCTTAGTTGGGATAGTGCCATATTTAATATTTTACAGGAATTAAATTGAGGCTGTGAGGGATAGAAATACAGTGGGTTCAATGGATTGTACTTTTGTTTAGCAACTAATGTAACTAATGTTTAGCATCTGATGAAACATCTTTCTGAAAATAACTTTCAACTGAACGTGTTCCCGGACCTATCATTGTAAAGACTGTATGTCTTACCCCTCACAGCCTCGTTTTCATCTGCATAAAATTCAATAAGCTGACTAAGATCCACAGAATAAAGATCTTTATGTACACGATTTAATAAACACTGGGTAATATTGATGTATGATGTATTGGTGGTCATGTGTGAATGTGTTAAAGATTTCCAGAGATTTTCTCAGATTAGTTTGAATAATTTGACTGGGTTATGAACAATAGAGTGTTTTATTTCAAAACAATCCAGTTTTACATGATGCACAAAACCTTTCAGTCTTACTTAAGAATCTTCTGGCCTGTAGAAAGAGAATTTTCTCAAAGGCTGTCTAAAGATGCTTCTAATCAACAGAGGAGTGCTCTGAGATTTGATTACGACTACAGAGTTTAATTTAATAACCACCATTCCTTGAATTGTTTCCATTGTTTACCAGCTTGAAATTCCCCATGCCAGCAATAAAATACTATTTGACAGAAGTATAAGGTATTAAAATCATATCTATAAGAGGATCCAAGTTTAAGTCTAGGTGCTACACGGTCTTAGAAATAAAGTTTCTTTATTGGCATCTGTGTTGCATGAAGTACCTTTAACATCCATGGAACATTTCCATTGGACAAAATGGTCTTATTGGTGAAAAAAAAGGTTCTTTGGCGTTTTAAAATGTTATTTTCTATAATAAAATAAGAATGGTTCACTAAAAGGTTCTTTGAAGAACCCTAAATGAATCTTTTATGGCATTACTGCAAAATGCTCCATTTGGAGCCTTTCTTTTTTAAAGTCTAGCAGATGCATTAAGTAAAAATTGTAATAATTTTGCAATCTTTCATTGAATACAAGATTGCATTTGTCTTGTATAAATAACCTGATGAACTTTGGAAAATTATACAACACTGCATTCTGAGGTTCCTGTCAGGTCCATCTAGTGACTTTTATGTCACATACCTAGAATATTTTTTCTTATGCTTTCCATTTAGAAAGAGCATGAAAGACACATACTTTTATTACATGAAATGGGTTCTTGCTTTCTGTTGTCATTTTGACCTTCCATCCTTTTTTTTCTTCTTTTTTCAGGTTCTTATTGTGGATTTGTGTGCGGACAAGTTTGTCGTTCAGGTGAGTATGCAGGTTTTAGTCTCCTAATAATACAAGGTGTGTCCTTTTGAAAGTGCCACAAGTGTGTGTGTGTGTGTGTGTGTGTGTGTGTGTGAGGGTGTGGTCTGAAACTCATGTCACGGCCTGAGTAGCTGTATTATCATTCAAAGACATAAATCTGATTGTTTAAAGAAGTCTTTTTGGTCATATTTATACTGTCATCCAATTCCAGTTGTTTTCCTTATAGTCCACCGTTTAAAAGTTTGGGTTAGTATTATCCTCATTGTTTTGAAAGAAGTCTCTTATGTTCACCAAGGCTGCATTTATCTGATCAAAAATGCAGTAATAATTTTAAATAATATTGCAATTTAAAATAACTGTTTCCTTTTTGAATATATCTTATAATGAAATGTATTGCCTTCAGAAATCATTCTAATATGCTCAAGAAACATTTCTTATTATTATCAATGTCGAAAATAGTTGTGCAATAGTTTTGTGGAAACCGAGATACAATTTCAGGATTCTTTGATGAATAGAAAGTAAAAAAAAATTATTTGAAATAGAAATCTTTTGAAACATGTCTTAACTGTCACTTTTGATCGATTTAAATTAAGGATGCCAAATCGATTAATCGTGGTTAGTTGCATCCAAAATAAAAGTGTGTGCTTACGTGTTGTGTGTGTACTGTGTATATTTATATATAAATACACACACCTAATTTCATTGTGATTAATCGAGTTTGACAGCCCTAATTTTTTATGCATCCTTGCCAAATAAATACTCATTTCTAACCTTTGTACAATAGTCTACATCAGACTTCTAACTGCTGAATATCTAATTGCTGACAAATCATTTTGTGAAATGTTATCATGGGCCCATCTGATCTTTGTATCAAAATGTCTGTTTCTTTCCTGAATTTGCTTCTATATTCATCTTTCTCTACTCTCTGTTGTCCTAGCTTGGAGACGAGGACTGTATCTTACCTAGAAAGCTGCAGGCAGCGCTTCAGGAGATACTGGAGAACAGGGAGGAGATCCTAGAACAAAACACGAGAGACAGGAAAGGAGGTTAGAGTCCTCACACATGCCGTTATTCACAGCCGAACCCACAGCATCTGACTCAGTTCAGTTTTAAACTGGTTTAACTGAAGGTTCAGTTCATTGTCTTATTGTGTCAGAATGAGCTGTTCACGTTTTAAAACCCTACTGTCTGTGTGTTCATGATGTGATGAGTAACCAACCGTTAAACAAGGCCAGTGAGGTCAGGATCATGCCGACAAGTATGATTTCAGGTGTTACAGATGTTTCGTTAAGCCGGCTCAACGGCAAATAGTCATTATGGTAGTTATACTAAATATTAAAGGACCAATGGTTTGACGAGCACCGTTTTCTTGTGTTCACATTTCCTATTAAAACAGGACGTTTTAGGCCTGTATTTATCAAATAGCAAATACTTTTAAGCCCTATTTGGACAGTAATTGTTTCTCATGTGGATGTCTGTAAAAATAAATTGTGACCCTGGACCACAAAACCAGTCCATTTTTCAAAATTTAGATTTATACATCAGCTGAAAGCTGGATAAATAAGCTTTCCATTGATGTATGGTTTGTTAGGACAATATTTAGCCGAGATGCAACTATTTGAAAATCTGGAATCTGAGGGTGCAAAAAAAAAAAAATTCTAAATATTGAGAAAATCAATAAAGTTGTCCAAATGAAGTTCTTAGCAATTCATATTACTAATCAAAACTGAAGTTTTGACATATTTACAGTAGGAAATTTACAAAATATCTTCATGGAACATCTTTACTTAATATCCTAATGATTTTTGGCATAAAAGATAAATCAATCATTTTGACCCATACAATGTATTTTTGGCTATTGCTACAAATATACCCCAGCGACTTAAGACTGGTTTTGTGCTCCAGGGTCACAATTTACATGGCACCTCGGTGATAAAACTCATTAATACGGATGATGATTTATTCACAGTGGAGGAGCGAGTTCTGTGATCCTAACGCGCTGCTCACGAGGCCAGTCACATGATAGTCTGCTGTAAATAAAATAAAATGTATTCTTATTACTGTGGAAAATGTATTAAAAATACTTATGATCAAATGTATTCTTATTATTCCAAGCATATTTATAATATATATAATCCTATTTATTATTTGATTATTTAAATGTCCTGTTTAAAAATAGGAAAATAGACGTGCTATAGTTGTATATAATTATACGCGATAGCGTTATGTATATAACTGTATATAATACACATTTTAAAATTTTGCATACCTACTGCTGCCTTAATAAAGACCCATTTTGAAGGTTCACATGCTTTTCTTCAATGGTTTGACAAGCAAAACAGCTGATAAAAACATCTCAATAATCCACACACCCAGTCCATCAATTAACATCTTGTGAAGTGAAAAGAAGAAACAAATCCATCAAGGCATTTTTAAACCTTCACTTCTAGCCCAAATACCAGTCCATATCCATCCTCCAATGCTTCCTCCAGTGGAAAAAATCTATCCCTCTTATATCAAAATCCACTGTTTTTGCTTTAAAACAGTGCTTGTTCTGTGCATTTTTTCTCTCCTCGTTCAGATGAGATGACTTTTTCAATGTAGAAAGCAATATTATGGATAGCGGCCTCTTATTTTAGCATGAAGAAGTGGTAAGACGTTAAAAATGTCTTAATGTTGTATTTGTTTCTTACAAACATTCAGCTTTTCACTTTATAAGATGTTAATCGATGGACTGGAGTGGTGTGGATTATTGTGATGTTTTTATCAGCTGTTTGGACTCTCATTCTGACGGCACCCATTCACTGCATCCATTGGGTGAGCAAGTGATGATACATTTCCCTAAATCTGTTCCAGTGAAGAAACAAACTCATCTACATCTTGTATAGAGTGAAGCATTTTCAGCTAATGTTAATTTTTGTGTGAACTATTCCTTATGCCTCACATTAGCATATAAACCACAAAAGTCTTATTTTATGGGCTTTTTAAGCTTCCATGTAGTTTGTTGCTCTTTTTTTATATATACTATGCAGTATCAATGTGTCACACTGTGGTTTCATTCTCCTAACAGATAAATCAGACCTGAGCACTTTGGTGTCAGAGGCGTTTGTGTGGTTCTTTGTTGAGCTGGTGGGACATTATTCTCTGTACATGAGCGACACAGGACCCGGTGGCACCCGAGAGCTGCAGAGAGACGCTTTCAGGAAATCTCATCCATCCCGAGGAGTGCGACAGATTCTCCAGCTCTTTATGGACACGCAGATGTTTGCTGGTTTCATTCATGACCGAGAGCTCAGAAAAGGAGGTGTTAAAGGTGAGAGAAGACATATTCTGGGTTATTGAAGTTGTTATTTTTAAGGTGAACCATTCCTTTAAGTAATGAGGGGAATGTTTTGTTTAACAGGGCTGTTTGAAATGAGAGCAGCAGAATATTTGGATTCTTATCCTGAACCTGAACCAAGTGGAGTCAACAAATTTCTTAAGGGGCTCGGTAAATCTTTTGCTGCTTTTCCATTTGTCTGAAATAAAAAGATAACAATGCCGAAGCAGTTATTTCCATTGTTTTATTCACAAATATTTTGGTTTGCAGGAAATAAAATGAAATTCTTGCAGAAGAAATAGAGAACCGTTTCAGATGCCAAGTATGAGCGGCTTTTTTTCAAAATCGTGTGATGACTCAACCAGCATGTCAGTTCCTCTCCCGTAGCCAATGCTGAAGGGTGGAGAGGAGTTCAAGACTGGAATCAGCTTGTTCTGCCCTGAAAATTCTCCCGTCACGAATGACGAAAAGGCTGGAAATTAGTTCATAACCACAAGGAACAAAGAGGACTGAATTAGAACAAAGAGGAAAGGGAGGAGTCTGTGTCATGAGTCATGACATTGTAATTTTGATAAATAAGGACAAATCTGAATATGAATGCATAATAACAAGAGTTGGGGTAACGGCCATATCAGAGGTCTTGCATGTTTTTATTGTCTTAATGTATTTTTTATTAAACCAGACAATACGGTAAGCTTATGTGTTAACCGAAAACCTTTTCCAACTGGACATTTTTTTGTTTCAAAGAAAATATGACGAAGGATGACTTCTATTCCCCTTCAGGAATTAATTTATGACTCTTCCTATGCACGGAAACTGTCTTTCCAGTTAAATGTCAAGCATTTATTTTTAGCCAGATTTTCTGTTTTGAGAACTATCGTTGCAAATGTTTCAGTTTTACATTTTTGTACAGTTTTGTTTTTAGACAACATTTGATATTTTTTTGTAACATTTCAAAATAAAAAAACATTTCTGAAGCAATGTTGGACAGGAAGTGGGAATCAAACAATGTGATCTTGTTGTAGAAATTGAAATTTTGGATGAGTGTTCAGCGATTGAGAATGTACAGGGTGCTTGGGTTTAAAATATGAGAAACGTATAATGAAAGTGGAGTGTACAGTATTATTAAAAAACAGCACTTACAGCAGTAATGTGGATCTGGTGGCTACTTGAAAGAAGCTAAATAGCTATAATATAGATTTGACCCTTTTTTTGGACATGTTACATAAGTCCATTTGTGTATTTTAATACTTTTGATGACTACTATTATTCCTAAAACATGTAACAACAGTGAGCCACTGTTGCTGCGTAATAAAATCAGCCCAAAGGCTAATTAAACCTGGGCTGTAATAACAAGCCCGTTGACCCTACCCAAATATTAAAACTCAACATATGCCACTCCCATACCTAAAACACATGATTTACAGTCATGCGTTATACACAAATTAATACTTGAAAATCACTCGTACTCATAAGGGCCTTCCCTCACAAAACTCATAATCTAGCACAGTTTTATCATTAGCAGAATGTAAAATATTTCAATACACACATTCCAGTCAATTTCAATTTATGCAATATCCTCCTGAGACCCAGCTATGGAGTTTTTGCCTCTGTAGTGGACATTATATTTGAGTGAATTTCTCTGAGACCTCACATGTCACAGTTGTAAGTCTGGAGTCCTGTACAGAGCACATTCAGGGCTTTCCAGAGATACCAAATGATGGGATGTTTCACCATCACCAGTCCCTCTCCTTGGTTTTTAAAAATGGCTGATATTAATTTAGTGATACAATTGTACATCCTTATGGAAATATGATGATATTTTGTAAATATTATTTAAATCTAATTAATTTTCAAATTGTTTGTCATAAATCAACATCTCGGGAAAATGTTATGGGGTTTCAAATCAAAATATGACTTCCTGTTATGAAATAATAGTAACACAGGGAATTCTGGGAATGTCAATTTACGGTTATTCATTGTAAATTATACGGTATTTTTCACTTCCAAAAACGGTATACTACCGTAAAATTTATGTCCAATACATGTAATGTCCAATACAGTTTTTCACCGTATATAGTAGGGGAATTTACCGTTAACCATTTAACAGGTTTTTACTGTAGCATTTTTACAGTGTTTTACCGTTAAATTCACGGTCATTTTTTACAGTGCATCCTTGAACAAAGTTAGTTATAAAAAAATCCTGAAACCTAAAAATTTATTGGTGATTTTTTTAAAAATCCCATTGTTTTTGCCTTTTCATGTCTATTCATGTCATTTAATTTTTTTTTAGAAAAACTGAGTCCTGGTGTCCTCTACAGAGGACATAGCATAACTTATGAATGAAATATAATTAAAAAAAAATTTATTTGACCATTTTTTCCTTATGCTCTAAACAATGTAATGACATGAAAAAATACTAAATTCACAAAGCTTTTTATTTCTGGTTCTCAGGAGGATATATCAAACATTTAAACCGCGAGTGGAAAAAACAACACGATGCAACAGTTTACAAGCAGCCAGATTCCGCGGGAAAACCGCGCGCGTCTCCTCCGATACACAAGGGGCGCTGATGTTTGTATTTCATTCAATTCAATCATACTAGAAGCAGAGCGTGAAGCGTGTATTTGTAAAAGATGGCAGGACCGGCTTCAGTCGCTGGTGATGTTTTTGTCGATGCTCTGCCTTATTTCGACCAGGGTTATGATGCTCCAGGGGTCAGAGAAGCCGTAAGTAGACTGAATATGTCTTTTTGAACGTTCTGTCTTCTTAAAACCACGATAAATAATACATGTTTGACCTGTGTTGTCACTATGCAGACAGCTAACGGCTGCGCCTTCTTCTGGTTCTTAAATGAGACAGTTTAAGCGCCTTATGGTTCTGTTTTAAGTACGCTATTGTATTCCAGTTATCTTTATTAGCGGAAGAGAAATGATATTCGAATCAATTTTAGGCAGCTGCTTTGGTGGAGGAAGAGACGAGACGATACAGACCAACCAAGAACTATTTGAGCTACCTTCCCACACCAGATTTCTCTGCTTTTGAGGTACAAGAAAAATACCCATTCTGCTACTACTTTACTAGAATCCACATGTTCGCATAATAATCTTGGTGTTATGTTGTTCTCATTAGACCGAGATCATGAGGAATGAATTTGAGAGACTGTCAGCTCGTCAACCCATGGAGCTGCTCAGTATGAAGAGGTAAGTTTATTGAGCTAAACTTCTGTTACAGGTGGTCAACTCTAATCTTGTGTTCTGCTTAATGTAACCTAGTTTAAATTAAATTGCAATACATCTATTGTTTGTTTATTTGGATCCATATTAGCTTCCACAAAGTGGCTGCTAGTCTTCCTGGGGTCCACATATCTGTATAAAACAAAATTCTTACAAATAAGTAAAAAGAACCCAAATACCGTTACAGCAGTCACATCACAAAAGTATACCTCCAGCAGTAGCAGCTATAAACATTTACAGTGGGGCAAAAAAGTATTTAGTCAGCCACCAATTGTGCAAGTTCTCCCACTTAAAAAGATGAGAGAGGCCTGTAATTTTCATCATAGGTATACCTCAACTATGAGAGACAAAATGAGAAAAAAAAATCCAGAAAAGCACATTGTAGGATTTTTAAAGAATTTATTTGCAAATTATGGTGGAAAATAAGTATTTGGTCAATAACAAAATTTCATCTCAATACTTTGTTATATACCCTTTGTTGGCAATGACAGACGTCGTTTTTCTTAAATATGTACATGGGGGTGTGTGTGTATAAATATATATTTTCACAGTACACACGCATGTATATTATGTAAACAAACTTATTTTGGATGTGAATCGTTTGACAGCCCTAGATAGAGGACACATGTTTTAGCTGGAAGCAATGGTGTGTAGTTAAAGTCTTGATGGATTTGTTTCTTACAAAGATGCAGCTTTTCGCTTCACAAGGTGTCAACTGATGGACTGGAGTTGTGTGGATTACTTGTGGATCATTGTGATGTTTTTATCAGCTATTCGGTCTCTCATTCTGACGGCACCCATTCACTGCAGAGGATCCATTGGTGAGCAAGTGATGTAATGCTACATTTCTCAAAATCTGTTCACACAAAGAAACAAACTCATTTACACTGGATGTACATCCATACTTGGATGGCCTGAGGATGAGTAGATTTTCAGCAAATTTTCATTTTTGGGTGAACTATTCCTTTAATATAGGACCTACTTTGTACTACATTATTAAAGGGGTTAAAGTCAGTTTTGAAAATGGTGAATGCCATTTGCGGGGTCATGACTAAAAAGCTTACAGGATTAAAATGCTATTTAATTCTTTAATGACACATGTGGATTTTATGTTGATCATAATTGGTTGTCTTCTCTGTGAAACAGTAACTTGGCCTTAATGATTGAAAATGCGCAAAAGGAACTGCAGAAGGCTAGGTGAGTGACTTGTTGGTCAATGTAATTTACTTTACAAATGGGTGTTGGATATTGTGGTTGTGCACAAACTATTTAACTAGCTTTTAAAATTAATCTTAATATTTCTATTCTCCTTTCAGAAAGCAGATACAGGATCTGAACTGGCAGCGCAAAAACGATCAGCTGGCTGGAGGAGCCAAACTACGAGAACTTGAGTCAAAGTCAGTACTTTATTATGTTTCTATATGAAAACCATTTCCAGAAATTGTCTCGAGTTAAATTCAATTAGTTTACTCCGCTCTGATGGAAGTGCTTCTGCTTATGTTTTCACAGCTGGGTGTCTCTCGTTAGTAAGAACTATGAGATTGAGCGAGCCATCATACAGCTGGAGAACGAAGTGGCACAGATGAAACAGCAACAGGGTGATGAGAACAAAGAGAATATTCGACAGGACTTTTAAATAATGAAAACGGTTTAAGACCATCTTGAAACTGTCAGACTTTGCTAAAGCAAAGGATCACCAAAGTGTGATGTTGTGTTTCTTGTTTTGTTCCGTTTTTGTGACGAACAGAGAAAATAGTCTTTGTAAAACACAAATGAGCAATAGTGTTGTAGTGCAAACAGAGGGTAAGCTGGTGTATAGTTCATGATTTTGCACCAAAAATAAACAAGATGTCCATTTCAATTCTGGAAATCAGTAACTCACATTTGTTTACTGTATACATAAAGTAGTTAATGTGGGTGTGTTGACATTTATAACAATTTTGTGTTTATGTACGATTACCTGGTGGACACTTAGTTCATCTTAATTTTTATGTTCTACTCTATTTGTAATACTTTTTAAAAATATATACAATAAAATGGTAAAATAATGACTTGCATTGTTCAGTTTCTCAGTGAAGACTTCACCAATGTGTCTGGAAATGGAAAATATAAATGATCTAAGAACATCACAGGCTAAGTTGCACACTTTTGGTCTTTTTTAAAATCACTTCATTCCTGTCTCATGCCATTCCTGTTGATCTTCTACATGAACAAACTAGAAACTGCTATAGGGACCTGTATTGTACAGTAGTATAGATTAAAAAAATATTGCATTAACTTGAACATGTAACGTTTGCTGTGAGTTAAACTTTGATCAAAGTAAAGTTCAAAGGAACTTAAGTTTTAAACGTTTCTATTAAATTGTTACATGCCACAGTGGTTAGGTACTTGCAATTAGTGGCCTGTTTGTCCTGAGGTATTTTAAATATCTTGCTTAATAGGGTGCTTTTTCTTTGATCTCCCAAAATGTGGGAGTGCACACTGCTCATTAACTTGAATTTTTAAAAATCGATTTGAATGCAACATCTTCCCATCACACTTATACAATATTTTCATATTCCATGCTGCTTCAGAATCGAAGTAAACTTTTGATACTAAAGTTGTATTGTGAAGAACGTTTATCCTACTGCATATGTTTGTAACATGGGATCTTATTATTTAGCATTAGGAATGTGCGCATATCATGTAAGCATGTGTGTGTTTTACCCCTTCTGCTGATTTTAAAACGCACGCGTCTTTTTTCATCAGCAAAAGCCACGTGATCTCAACACATCCGCCCCCGCGAGGCGACCCGCGACATGAAGAGCGTTTATTTGGTTACTGGTATAACTGCACTGGAGACTATCTCGTGTGAATCATCAAATAAACATTTCCCAAAGTACTATTCAGTTATCTATGTGTAAAACGTATTAATGAGTGCAGCTTGAACACGCACAAAAATAGTCAAAGACGCAATTAGTCGCCCACAAACAGCTTACTTTCGCAAAAGAAATTAATTTAATAAGGATGAAGATTAGTATGGCATTTATTATAATGGGTTTGTGTGACGCTTTTGATTAACAAAAGTCTGATCAATTGCAGACCTTGACTGTAAGAAATTGTGGCTTTAAAATATTACATTTAAATTTAAAGGATAAAAAAGATTGTATTGCAATTCCAATTATTTATATATTTACGTATATTAATTTATTTAACGTCCAATACAGCGTTATAGTGTTACATTTATTTTATAATATACAATACACGTACTTAAAAAAAAAACATAAGTTCTATTGTTTTACTTTTCTTTTTTTAAATCTGTATTTCTCTGTGACGAACATGAGCGCGACTGCGTGACGTCACGCCCCTCGGGTTTTCTGAGCGCGTCGAACGTCACGCGGTTCAAAGAGGAGCAAAGATGGCGGACAACAAAGGCCAAGATTGTGCGGAGAGCTCCGCAAATATGGAGGTAGGGACTTCGGGAACAGAAGATAACGGAGACGGCGGCTCAAAGGACCCAGACGCGGTGATTTTAATCGACTCGGAGCCGAAGGAAGGAGCAGACGAGCTCAAGTCTCAAGAGACCGTTCCCCAAGCGCTGACGACATCCAGCAGCGGCGGCGGAGCTACAGACGGGACCCCAAATACCGAGAGCACCGAGCCACCGCCGCCGCCGTCCTCCTCCTCCTCCTCAGCGGACAGCACCGCTGCTGGCGCATCACCCGCTCTCATTAACGAGATGTCGCCTCCACCACCAGCATCCTCGACCTCCTCCTCTTCAACCCCTGCCGCCCCGATAAACCTACTGGATACGTGCGCTGTGTGTAAACAGAGTCTCCAGAACCGCGACTGTGAGCCCAAACTCCTGCCCTGCCTGCACTCCTTCTGCCTCAAGTGCATCCCGCAGCCGGAGCGAAAGATCACCGTCCCGGTGCAAGGGCCCCATGGACAGGACACTCGTATTGGTAAGTTAGGAAAAGGGAAGTTAGCTTCGCCAATTCTGTCCCCAACTATTCCGTCCCCTGTTCTAGTTCTGCCCCCGACTATTCTCTGCGTGGCTATGGATGTTGTAACCCAGTTGTTTTCAATCTTTTAGATACCTCCGACTCCCAAATATGCGCAAAGGACCCCTATCCTAAAATTTGAAAGGCAGCCATATGTTTTTACGCATAAAGACCTAATTTATACTATGGAAAAGGGCAGCGGCTATTTGCACTAAGTGTAAATAGCGATAGATGCTGTTTACAGTAAGTGAAAATAGCATATTTACAGCAATAGATGCTATTTGCAATGGATTCTGTTTACACTAAGTGCAAAAAGCGACAGATGCTATTTACAGTAAGTGAAAATAGCAGCATTTTCTTAGCGATGTGTTATTTACACTTTGTAAAAATAGCAGGATTTTCTGCTATTTATACTATTTAATGCAAATAGTGGTAAAATATTATTTGGAACATTTTTAGTTGCTATTAAGTAATTTATTTTCCCCATACTCACCATAGTACTATACCCTTAGATAGCTATTAATTAATTAATTTTTTTGCATTATTTATTTATCTATTAGGCCTTTGTTGGTTAAACCTTGTATTTTTTACATTCTTGCAATGTACTACTGATGGACTCTTTGTCACTATTTATATTGTTGCAATAATTATATATGCTTGCATAAAGCAATATATATACTCTTGGAAATCTTGGATGTGATTGTTTTTGCCGTTAATATTTGTATATCCAACTTTATTCACATATATGCAGTACACACATAAAGCTATATATGCTACAATGCAAATCTAAACTGCTTGATTGTTTATATCATCACACAATCTAAACTATAATAATCGCCCAGCTCTAATCTGCTAAATGTGACTATAAGGCATGTTATAAATGTTAATGTCATGATTTTCTTTAAAACTTGCTTTGAAACGCTGTGCATTGTTTAAAGCAGTATACAGATTCAATTGACTTGACACCAGCAAGCAGTTTGAAAACCCCTGCACTAACCAACCATTACATACTAATGATAGATTGTCCGATTAACTAACCTTTCAAAATAGTCAGCCTTGTCTAAAGTTGATTAGTTTGATTTAAATTGGATGCAATGATGTTGCAGCCTCGTGCACGGTCAGTCAAATGATGTGACGGGTGTCAATCTGAGTGATAGGGTTTTTTTATGCAGCAATCAGATTTGATCTTTTCTCAATGGACAATCTCAGACAGTTGCTGGTCTAGTTTATGAGACATATGGCCCTGATGTTTTGGCACGTCGTTGTCTGTGTACTGATGATCAGATTTGGTGCTGTCAGTATGTTTGTGCCATAGGAGCCACCTAATGTGGTTAACACACAAGGTAACTGAGGATGTGATAATGCAGGGGTCATGGCCTGTGACCTTAACTCATGTTGTCATTCATGCACAATGGTTTTCTTTGACAATGCACACACTGTGTCATCCACAAATGCTGCGTTTTTTGCTTTGTAAATGAGACTAGAAGCAATGCTGTGGTGGTCGATTTGTGATGCATGGCTTAGTTTTAGCGTGGCTTGTTGGAGCGTTATCACTGTATTGTGTCATTATTGGTGCAGCTGAGGTATGAAATGATCAGCCTGACTTTTTGGTCAAGCACTTGCTTTGCTGTTGACTCCTGAGTGCAGTGTATGATTCATTATGCTTGCGTTTCTTGTAATAAGTTAGCGCCGTGCACTGTTGTTAATAATAGATGAACTCCGTATTAGCCGCTGCATGTAAAGCAATTTTCATTTTTTGTGTGTTTATTCACCCATATATGGGATCACTGATGTATATTTATAAGCCCAAAGACTTTAATTTATTTTTAAACCTCTTCACTTCACTAAGCAGTCTTTTCACTGTTATTACTGAATGCGGTCGGATCAATATGATCATATCAGATCAGTGCTCATTACAATGCAGAATATTTTGTCAGTGCATCAGATTGAAAAGTTCATTCTACTGAACGGAAGTATTAAAATTGAGTGTATGAAACAAATTTGTACAAAAATTATATTTTTGTATTTTTAGGTTTGTTTGCTTTAATTGAATAGGATACACTGGGTGTCACATTAAAGTTTTAATGCATTACAGACATGAATCCCATGTTTTTGGGGGTTTTTTTGTAGCGCGATTGATTAGACATAGCCTAAACTATTATCTTACTTAAGATTCCCAATTTAGTGGTCTTTATCATCTTGAATGAATTTATCCACGGACCCAATATACTGTTACACAACATGCGTTCTCTTTCTCAACTATTTAACGTTCCAAAACTGACTGTTTAACTGGATACTCGCCAAGACGGGCATTTTGACATACTTTTGATGTATTTGACTGTTTTAGCGCAGTTAGCCACTCATTTTGGTATTTGTGGCTCACAAGCTGTTCGAGACTGAGTGTGGATTGTGCACTCCACTAATATAGATCAGTGATGGCGCGCGCGCGTTTGGTATTAGCGCGAAACCTGCGGGAATGACTAAAAGAATGCGCAATACAAGCACTATTTAACCGAAGTGAATGAGACGTGTGTGAGAGAGAAGGCGTCGTCAGAGAGAAGAGAGCGAGAATGCGCGGCTGACGTTATTGTCTGTGCCGCTGGTAACAAAACGGATCGGCTCAGAATCGGAAAGAAGTGAGACTGACCGGCCGATCACCGATCCGGGCCGATCATGAGGAAAATCGGCAGATTCCGATCCCTGGCCGATCGATCGGTGCATCTCTAGTTTCATCTGCTTGCTCTGAGGCGCAAGTAATTTATCATATGAAAATTATTATATTAAGTGGCTTCTCCTACTTTTCTTGGTGATACGTAGTGCCAATTTATCAGGAAGTGACGATTGTTCTCTTTGACTCACTGGATGGAAACAGTACACTCTAAAAAATATTGTTTGGACACCACAAAAAAAATTTACGCAACAGTTTGCATCAATTTTTTTGAGTTAAGGCAACTTCTTCTGAAATTAATTTCAACTAATACACTATATTGTGCTATATATACTTAATAATTGCTAGTTTTAACACAATTTTCTAAGTTGAATACTCATAAAAAATTAAGTTGTTCTAAGTTGTTTTTTCACATTGTTTTAAATTTGATTCAATCATGGACACTGGTTACAAAAACTACTAAAATATTATTTTTTGATGAAACGACACTTAATGCTGCCAGGAAACCAATCTTTTAGCATTTTCAACCAAATGCCTTCTGATTGAAACAGCATGTCAGACAATGTCCAGTGAGTCTGTTCTCAACCTAAGCAAACGCTCTACTCTTCAGCACAATGGTAATCTCATAAAAACCACCAACATAACAGAAACACTTTTAAATACTAATATAACTGAACATTAATGAATCTTCTCCTGTTCTGATCTTGAATAGAAATGCATAAAATATGAGTTTATTTCTACATTACCGCTCATTATTCAGTCACATACAAAGCATGCTGGGAACCTGAAACGTGAACTTGAAAAAATGAAGTTATGGAGCTAATTACATTAAGTTAGTACAACTTAAATAATGTTTTAAACAAACTAACACAGATATTTAAGTTGAAGTTACACACAGTATTACGTTGATGTCATTATCAACATTAAGATATCAGGACAACTCATTAAAATTTTTTAAAACTTAAAATGTTTAATTAAATCAATACATTTGAATTTTTAACTTGCACTAATGCATTAAATTAAGTAGTGGCAACAGATCCACTGAATTCTTTTTTAGAGTGTACTTTATTCGCAATTGTTTTATGCGATATTCCAATTTTGCACAAGTTAAATTCGAATCTTTGGATGGAAACATAACTAATGTCAGATTTGGGACATACTCGGTTTAATTTATATTCAATCCATTGTATCTATTAATTAACTAATTTTAATAGGCAAAAACAAGTAAATAATCAAGGCTTTTTTGCTCTTTTTTTATTTTATTCAAATTGTTAAAAATTCATCAAGCTCAGTCTTTCAGTCCTGTTAACAAAGTTATTGTATGGAAAATGATCAAACAAATATTTGTATGTAATTCATTTTGTGATAATGTAATTTACATTTATTTTTTATATTTTTCTAATAAATAAAAAGTAGATAGAAAGAGCTAGTGTTAGAGGGTCAAGTTATTATTACAGTAATTAAAAAGAAAACAAGGAGATATGATAAAAAGCATAGAGAATGCTAGTGTTAGTAGGTCAAGTTTTATTTTGTTTCTTAAATAAAAAGAAAAGAAGTAGATAGAATAGAGAGTTATTTAGAATTATTCTCCAATCATGTTTTTTTGCAACCCTGTTACCATCGCTTTTTAATTGTATACATTAGATTTTTTTTATTGAAGGAAGTCATGGTTTTAAACCGTTCATTTCTGAAATGTTGATAAGGATGCAAAATGAAAAATAAAATATCAACTCATAATATTTAATTTGATGGTCTAATGTGGATGATCAACATTTTCTGAAGCTTAAGAATTTCAGAACAGTCATCATTCTGTAGTATTTTTTTCTTTTTCAAAATTTTTTTTTGTGTGTATAAATGATGCCCTAAACTTGAGCTACATTATTTGGTAGTTTACTCGTCATTTTTTTGGATCAGCAATTGAAGGGTTCGTTCTCTTGCCAGGTTTGTTTTGGTCTTGTCGTAGACGTTTAATTAAAGTTCAGGAGGAGGTAACTCAGAGTTTACCAGCGTGACTCATCACAGTAACTGACTGAGAAAACTGCGTGACACACACTTTGCTGCATGTAGAATCTCAACAAGCACTTTGTTGTACTTAAGCATGTTGCCCAACTACACTGTTATTCTCAGCTTGACTGTAGCCGTCTGCTCTGTTTGCTTTGCTTTCAGACACTTCATGGAGTTTTTCCTTGGTGTCCAGAGCAAATAAATCCTTCTAAAAAATGTAAACACCAGCAACCCATTTTTGTCAATATACCACGTTTATGAAATTTAACAGCTCACAACTAGCCAAAATTTCCATAATGTGCTCTAGTATGTTAGTACTATCATATGAATGTTGTGAATGTTGCTAGATTGAATCTTAACAAATCAGTTGTGTTATAAACTTAAAAATTTAAAATCTAACAATCACCCATTTTGATCTCAAATATAATTTAAGTGTATCATAGTATTAAAGAGAGTGGTGCATAACCCTTAGCTTTGAATAATAAGGCAATTTGATTGCATTCCAGGGCTCTGCATATGAATAGATGTGCCTCAGGCAATGCATCACTGCCTCCAGTTAATATCAGTACAGAGTAACTCAGTGTTTCAGTGCAGTGTGTCTCCAGCTGCTCTCACCAGTCAATCATCAGTGGGGTTTTGCAGCTGGGTGCTTAGGGCAAACTGGCTGAAAGCAGTATGAGCCAGCGCAAACTGGCTCAAACCGGTTTGGACTGGCTCTAGCTGTAGCTTTGTGGGGGGATTGATGGGCTGTCAGGGAAAAGAGGTGGGGGCGTTGCATGTGATGGATGGGGGAGGGGCGTGTCCAATCACTCACTATGTTTTCAAATTAAATTAGGATAAAATTAAATTAGTTTTATGAATAGATCATTATTTGTGGTGAAATGCTGCTGCAAGACGCACACAAAGAGCTGATTCTTAGTTATTGCAGCGGATGGCAATAATGGGTAATAAAATCTTATGAATTATTGATAAATCAATATAGTCTTATATCTTATATGCATAAGAAGTCTGCATTACTAATTTACTGTGTATGTCTTATGCACTCTCAGTAAAAAATTCAACGTTCCCTATAGGAAGGTTTATGAGTGCGTGTGTATTCATTAGAGAAAAACCTCTTGAAGCCTATGAATTTGTATCTTTTAGGTTGTTAAAAAAAAGTTCATACACCGTGCCAGAACGAAGTCACCAGTTTATTTGTTGATTGGTCAGTCTAATCACATTCCTGATCACCACTGCAGATCTTTTTTTTTTTCTTTCTTTCTTGTTGTTGTTAAATACTTTCGTCACGATTTTTTTTTCTAGTTGTAAAAGCTTTTCCGTAGCAATTAGAGATGTGTCTTGATGGTCAGCTACTCTACTAGTCCAAGTAGTTTCATTCTGTTGCTCTCTGTTTAGTTGTTTACAAATGCCAGAATGTGTCTTAAATAAACGTATCTGACCTGGGGTCAGGTGAACATGAAACCAGGACCTCCTGAACATTGAAAAGTCAACTAGTCATTCAGACAACCCACTATTTAAATATATAAAGCCATTGTTAATTTAATTTAATTTTCATCTTTTTTTTTTTTTTACTTTGTTTTCCTGTAATATCAGTTTTTGTCTAGGGATTAAAATGAGGACTGTTTAAAAATAGTTGCATGACTCTCCTATATAGTATACAAGGTTGAAGCACTCTTCTGTTTGTTTCCAGACTTTTCTAACTTTGTTGTTTTTCTTTGTTCCTTTTTCATGTTTTTGTGCAGTGAACGTCATGCGTTGCACGGTGTGTCATCAGGAGTACAAACAGATTGACATAGTGGACAATTACTTTGTCAAGGACACTTCAGAGGCCACAAGCACATCAGTGGAGAACTCTACACAGGTCAGTACCAGCCCTGTGATATTGATTTTAGTAGAGTGTAACTACGGCATCTGTTAAAACATCTTGACATTAGTCCTGAAATGGCTTTTAAATAAAAAAAAATTGCGTTAGTCAAATTTATTTAAAATTGCAATTAAAGCAAATATACCATAAATGTATTTTAGAAAGTAATTTTGTTGAAATTTAACTAAAATTGCTTTTAAAACGAATTGAAAACCAATGAATCAATTGGTATTCACACCCGTGGATTAAACTTTGCTTTATTAGCTTACATGCTATTGTTCATCAATTTTTGAGTTTTAAGTCAATAAATCAGTCCTCTGGTCATTATTTTAAGAGATGTCATCATTTATTTGCTCTGTAACAGGTTTGCACCAGCTGTGAAGATAATGCCAGTGCCATTGGATTCTGCGTTGAATGTGGGGAGTGGCTCTGTAAAACCTGCATTGAAGCACATCAGCGGGTCAAATTCACTAAAGACCATAAAATACGCAAAAAAGAGGAAGTATCTTCTGGTATGTGCTATGAGCTAATTAATTTGCATGTTCAATTGCGATATGATGGTTTTCATTACGCTAAAACATTCAGCTTGGGTCTAGTGGTCTTGTTGTTGTTTGGATTTTTCAGCAACGCTATGGAGTATCTGTTTTGCACATTTAGCAGACTGAATCGTAGTACAGTTGCTATGGAAACAGGCAGAGTTTTGAGTGAGTCGCTTGCTCAGCCTGTACTGTTTTCATTAAAGCTAACCCACTTAGTTTCCCTCATTTTGATTGCGTTTGGCAAGGGGCATATGAGAACATATGGCAGTCATAGACTGGGAGAATAGAGGGTAGGTGGATGAAATAAGCAGGAAAAGATGAATTTGACTTAGGTGGTTCTGTGTTGCAGAATCGGTTGGGACGTCAGGCCAGAGACCTGTCTTCTGTCCGGTACACAAACAAGAGGCCCTCAAGCTCTTCTGCGAGACATGTGACACTCTAACCTGCAGAGACTGCCAGCTACTTGAACACAAAGAACACAGGTCAGCTGGACCACAGTGTTTACAGTAACCACACACCATCATCATCTTCATAATGATAATCTTCATCTGTATTAAATCATCTGGCACTGTATGAAAGCGTTTTTGAGCAAGAAAATTAAATGAAGAGCGACCTAGAACAAAAGCATGGTATTAAAGGAATAGATCATCCAGAAATAAAAAATAATTTCAGTCTTGCAGACAACAGTTTATAGCTCCAGAAAAGTCTGAATACACGCACTATATAAGATAATCTTCACCTCCACCACCTCTTTTTTGTAGGTACCAGTTTCTAGAAGAAGCCTTTCAAAACCAGAAGGGCATCATTGAGGCCTTCATGACTAAGTTGCAAGACAAAAGAAACTTTGTGGAGTTTTCTGTATCTCAGGTGCAAAACAGGTAGGACTTCTGTTGCATATTTACCATCAGTTTTATCTGATGAAATTTTATAGATCTTGCTTTTTCTATTAAAGAAAAGTGCCTGGACATGATTGAATGATTGTGTTTTATGCACTTTTTATGAGTAAATAATGGAAAAAAATTGATGTATTTTGTTCCCTTTTTCCCCTTTAGATTTAAAGAAGTTTCTGAGACGCATAAGAAGGTTGAACATGAGATAAAAATAGCAGTCTTTACTCTCATCAATGAAATCAACAAGAAAGGCAAATCTCTACTGCAGCAGTTGGAGGTAAGAACACAGGCATCAAAAAATGCTTGATTTCCAAAGGCAACAAGTCTGACATTCCAGTTAAAAGAAGATTTCACGGACAGCTAAGACATAACAAACAAAGCATCATTAGCTGCGTATCCATTACCTTTTAAATTGCGCACAATGAAATTGCAAATTGAAAATGCGTCCAATTGAAACTCGTATGAGGTGGTTTTTCAACCAATTCAAAAAAGGAATATTTTGCAAAACTCCAATGGAAACAGTTTTTTCTGCGTTTACAGCTTACTTGTGTACGTAAAATTCACATGATCATTCTTCAATGTACTATAACCTCCAAGAAACACCTCATACATGGCCACTCACAAGTATAAGGATCTTTCCTTGCTATTAATACTTGAATAACCCCTTATTTACACAGCACACATCTGCAGCGCATTACGGCTCCGACACAGCCGCCGGAGCTGATCGCGGCCACTCTAAGTGCTTGTGTTTATACAGCCATGTTGTGACACGTTTCAGAAGCGCCCCAGAAGCAGCTCTCCACGCTGCTTTGCTAAAGATACACATCTACGTCTCCTTCGATTAAAAATAATGGCTAGTGTGGTTGCTGCGATATATAAAAACATCGGTTGTCAAGAGGAAAAAAATAATGTTTTAGTCGCATAACATCGGTTAATGGAAACGCTGTCATTTCGCAATATTTGACATTGACATTTTATAATTTATTAGCAAATCTGTAATGGAAATGCACTTATTGATAGAGGGATTAACATGTGTGTGTAGGGTTGGGTACCGAAACCCGGTGCCAATATGGCACCAGTACCTATGTAACCGGTATGTACTAGAACCGAATCAGAACGCAGATTTTGGTGCCTCATTTCGGTGCCACTTAAATGCCTGAGCGATCGATTGAAATATTTGTCCTGGTTCTCACCTGGTTCAATCCGCAGACCGCGGTGGCGCAGCGCGAGCGGACTCAAACAGAAACGGTGTTTATCGATAGATTGTTATAATATCTGTATCTGTGCAGTTCTTTGTCATACATACAATTTACAAAAGGTCACGAGGGAGCAATCAGTTCCCCATCTAACGTTACTGTAAAATTTTCGCTGCGTTCACCTCTCATCACAACACAGCTGTTTCCTCCAGCGAAAATCTAGCCCTCAACACATATGAACGCATACTTTATAAAACGATCATGTTGCTATTTTCATTTGAAAAATTTATATTTAATATATAATATATTACAGTGCATGTGGCATACCATACAGTCAAACAGTGAGTGTTACTACAGTAAATCCATGGTAAATGATAGCGACGTGTAGATTGAAAAGCCTTCTGACTGTCTCGTTGCACACAGTGTTTTTCCTGTTTGGCTTTAAACTAGTTTAAATCACAGAGTCATTTGTGTTCATCGCTCTATTCACACTTCACACTGGATCTCACAGCGCTATTTAGTGCTCACATGACCGAGTAAACGCATCTGCTCTAGTGAGCTCGCGGCAGTTTGAACTTTGATCCGAGCAGATAAACGGTCCGTGTGGCACTATTCAAATGAGTCGCGCTGTTTCGTTCCGCTTTTGGCGCATAAACATTATATCGAACATTTATCGAACTCTTCATATCGGTTTATCGAGGAAAATTATATTGCGATAATTATTGTTATCGAATTATCGCCCAGCCCTATATCTATCTATCTATCTATCTATCTATATATATATATATATATATATATATATATATATATATATATATATATACATATGCATCTAAATAAAAGAGTATGTCGAGAAAAATCATCTCAATTAAAAGAACCAAAGACTTAAACTACTTCAATCTGTGTGCATTGAATTTATTTAATACACGAGTTTCGCAATTTGAGTTGAATTACTGAAATAAATGAACTTTTCCACGACATTCTAATCTATTGAGATGCACCTGTATATATATATATGTATGTGTAAACTGGATCAAACGACAAAGACCGCTTACAGACCAGTCAATCAACCTTTACAACAAAACAAGGGATTTAAACTGGGGAGCCATTACAACTTTAAAGAAAACTGTGTATTTAAAAGAGAAAAATTGAAAAGCCGTTTATGCAGAGGCACAGATAATTCAATTTAGATGAAGGCGTCTGCTAAATTAATAAATGTAGATCATGTGATGCAAATGTAAAAAAATAACACTAAAAATAACAAGCTTTCAGGATGTCATGTTTGTGGTTAATGCATATTTAACATGCGGTAACACACATGGTGCAGTAAATGATGCATGTATTAAGAGATGAAATCTGATCCTGAGTGGTCGCAGGTGATACATTGGAGCTACATGGTAATTCTAGATGTAAACAGTGTTTTATCTCAGCTGACCATTTGTGATTGGATCACCTAGGATGCATGTTAATACCTAGTGCAAACAAAGTCATTGTGTTTTTCCCGCAACCACCTTGTGTGAATCTTATCACATGCTATAGATCTTGCAAACTGTTGTGGAGGAATCTTTAACTGATGGTGTGAATTGGAGCAAAACTGTTAGGGTATGAACAAAATTACTTGAGTTTAGAAATGGATGAGGCAAGACAGAAGTATGAACCCCTCTGGGCACGATACAATAATGTATCGACATCTGAAGGACAAGAATGTCATGTTCAAGGAAGAGTTTGGACACTGAAGATAGATGGTTTGAGAGAGGCCAAATGTGAAAATACAGCAAGCGGATGGCTGAAAAGGGAAGTGCTGCTTATTAGACCCCTTCAACACCTTTTACTCCAATTCACACCAGTCTGTGATGAATCAAGCCCTGCAGATGTCACAGTGTTTGATGTTACATTTTCAGTGAGTCTTCACTGTTCTCATCTCATAACGGACTACTTTACTGCTTTGATGGCCTGAGGTGGTGTTACAATGAATAAAATTCTCAATTCTCAATTTTTAGATTTTGTTTTGGATGGATGGAGTATAAAGTGTGCCGTGTGACATACATGGAATGTGTGACATCTGAATGTGTGTCACATTACCACATTGTACTTTTCAGTGTAAACCAGTGATCTTGTTGGAAAGTAAAACTTTTAAAAATGATTTTCATTAAACAAAATTAAGCTGTAACAATATAAATATTATATGACAAATTAAAAAAAAAAGAAGGTGTATAAAAAATGTGAAAACGTGCTTTGGGACTAACTGAAAATAAGTTATACAATTACCAAAGCAAAAACTGAAATTAAAAACAAATTAAAGCTAAAAGGAATGAATTAAAACAAAATCTAATAAAATGACCAAAGTGCATAACAGAATTGCTAAAACTTAAACTAAAATGAAAATGAAAACATAATATATAAATAAAAGCCAATTCTAAATACTTTAATAAAAAATAATACTAAAATAACACTGGTGATTTAGTTTTTTTTATCTAGTGTTTAAGTTAAGTGTTATCTTAGTGTTTTGTTGTGCACAAACCACAAGTCTAGTTTTTGTTGTTCTGGAAACACAATTTCACAATTTGTTCTGGATCACAATTATCCTGCCTCTCTGCATCTGATGTTAATGGTTCCTAGTTTGGCATTAGAAAGTTCATCATTTTGAGGCCCAGAATTTGTTTAATTTCAGTCATTCATAATATTCTTCTCTTCCCTTATCATTCCCTCAATCACCGTGTAAAGAGTGTGACCAAAGAGAGGAGTGTGAAGCTGCTCAGCCAACAGAGGGACATCAGCTGCCTGGCCCAGCAGATCATCCATGTGCTCAACTTCACCAACTGGGCCATCAGCAATGGAAGCAGCACAGCCCTGCTCTACAGCAAGAGACTGGTCAGCCTTATTTCTTTTACAAAAACACCTATTTACTTTTCTTTTAGGTTCTGTTTTTGCAAATATGTCATTTGTATTGGCACTACACCTTCCATCAATAACAGTACTGTCTTTGGAGATGCCACTTACACTATTTCAAACATAACTACTTCCTTCATTTTAAAGGATGTTGTTTAATCAGGATCTGGACCTTGCTGACATCAGTTACTTAAATGACAAACAGCATTGCTATTGTAGACTCTTCTGTACTTTGTGTCTTTCCTCATTTGCTTTTTTTTGGGATTTTGTCAACACTGTAGATCACATACCAGCTGCATTTCATTATGAAGGCCCGTGTGGACCCAGTACCTCAAAGTAATGGAGCAGTCCGCTTCTTCTGCGACCCCACCTTCTGGGCCAAGAATGTGGTTAACCTTGGTACTGACTCAACACTAACTAAACTTGCAGCTGAAACCTGTTTTTATAGCACACACAGAGCAAAAGCCCTTTTACACCAAGTTTACATTTTCATGAATACATTTAAAAATGTAACATTGTGTCTGAAATATATAATTTTACAGTTTTTAAAAAAAAAATTAAGTTTTTTAAATTACTGCGGCCGATTTTAGTGTATTGCGTTTTGTTTATATATATATATTAAAATTAAACATTTAGGTGTGAAATATCATATTATTGTATTTTTATTTACAATTTGTTTTAATAAACATTTATTATTAATAGTATAGGAATATCATACTGCATCATTTTTGTTTTATTTGATATTATAAAATTAAACTTTTTTCCCCCCCGAACTATCATAATACATTATTTTATTTAATTTTTTTACTTTTTCAGAGCATGGTGTGAATTCAGACTTGGTGTGAACAGGCATTTATATGCTTTCAGGTGCATTCTCTCCTTTTTTTGTCCAGGCAATCTGGTTATTGAAAAAGTGCCACATACTGCTCCTCCTCCCCAAATGATGGTCAATCAGCAGATCTCTCCCAGTCACAATCACCCAGGTAAGCACTCAGGACAGATCAACCTGGCCCAGCTGAGGTTGCAGCACATGCAGCAGGCTGCAATCGCTCAGAAGCACCAGCACCAACAGCAGCAGCAGCAGCAGCAGCACCAACAACAGCAGCAGCAGCAGCACCAACAACAGCAGCAGCAGATGCGCATCGTCTCACAGATGTCCCAGCATCCCAGACAAGGAGGTCCACCACAGATAACCAGTATACAGCAACCGGTAAGTTAGAGATTAGATCTTTCTTACTTTTCCACACGTCTGGTTTATTCTGGACCAGTATAGATGTGCTGTTTAACTAGGAAAGCTTGTAAAGCTGGAAAACCTGGTTGACCAGCTCTGTTTTTCGGTGAAAGTTGATGACCATTAAGGTCTTTCTGGTTAAGCTTCATATTTGTCAGATGAACATTGTTAAACACTACATTCTTTTAGTGTTATATCTCTTTCTTCCTAAAAGGGAGTTTTAATTTTGAAATAACTTTTCGATTTGTTCAGAATGGATGTCAGCAAAATTATATTTAGTTTATTCTGATTTTGAAATTATAGTCATCCGACGTGTTTATTCCTGATTGTATGATTTGTTGTTCTAAGGGCCCGGTTGTCATTTCTTGCTCTGTCTCGCTTTTCAGCCACCAAGGCTCATTAGTATGCAGGCCCTCCAGAGGGGTGGGGTCAATGGCTCCTCCCACATGTATCCACCTCATCACATGCGCATGGTATCAGTGCAGAACCGCATGCCTTCAGTGCAGCCCCGACTCAACGGGCAACCATATCCTATGATGCAGTCTCAATTACAGAGACAGGTCAGTGCAGAGACTCTAGCAGGTCATATGATAAAAAACAACATTTTAAGATGTCTCTCTTTTCCTTGGATGATTTTGATCGATTTAGAAATATATATATATATATACAAAAAATGTTTTTTGGAAAAAAGTTTCTGACATTTACCGAAAATTTTCTGCCTCGTTGCAACCCTAATTTTATTATGTCTGAAACAAATAATTTATTTATGGTTTACTACTATATATATATTTTTTTAATTAAGCAATTATTATGATTAAGGAGAGTGAGCATTTCTGTTATTGACACCAACAAAGCATGTGACTTTGGCTCCTATAGGTCACATGACATAAAGCCCAGGATTGGAAACGTAAAAATATGAATAGTGTTAAAATATGAACAGTGTTAACTTTTAAATATTTGCTGCATATTAAATGACAGTTTGCCTGTATGTAGAATCTATATAACAATAATGTAATAATTATATGGGACAGTGATGCTGATATTAATCTCATATATGAAAATGTGTTTTTATATATTCTTATTAATATTTCTATATTTTAAATAGTTTTATTTAATCGGAAATATTTTTAGTTTAAATTAATGTAAAATGTATTGTTAAAATAAATAGGTATTAATATAAATACCTACTAATAAATACCTATTAATATAATTAATAAAATAAACATTTCAGATTATTTATTAAACCAGTAAATAAAAATGTATGTTGTTTAATACTTTAAGCAGCCAGTTTTAACACATACTGTGTCATTATTTGAGTAAGTAGTGAGCAATTTCTTAGCGCTGCTTAACATTCTTATTCATACTCTAATAATATTTATAAAGACATTAGCCGTTTTCCACTGACGGGCCAGTGCGAGCCAGTGCTTTAAACTGGCCGGGTGGGGCTAATAGCCTCGGACCTGTAGCACCGAGGCTAAAATCACGCTGCGTTTCCACCGTTGGGCCAGAAGCTCCGCTAAGCTTCACTAAAACCCACCCTTTACACGCCTCTCAGGAACAACGTCACGCAACCCTATCATTTCACCAACATGAAAGAGAAATATCAGAGAAGTTATCAGAAAACTAATAAGAAATAAGTCACTGGAACTAGCGCGATCACAAAACAAACATGATAAAAGCAGCCGTTTGTCTGCATGCTTTGTTAAAGATTTAAATCCAAAAGCATCGATGTTTTACAATAATAAGTGATGCATTGATCATAATGAATTAATTTATCAGAATTGAAAATTAGTCACACAGAAATAAAGCAGTATGAACATAGCCTACCTACTTATTCAGTTGAGTCTGTTTCTTTTTATTTGTAGTCACAATATATACATCACATTTAGAAAGAATTAACATTTCTATATTTTTATAAAAGCTCCCGAACAAAAACCATTATTATATTTTTATGACATCTGTGGAGCTAAACTCTCGAGACGAGACTTATGACAGATTAAAATATGCTACTAAATAAGAAGCTGACATCTGATTTCTTCAAGTGGTCGTATTTACCATGTTTACTATGGTAACATTAATGGCTAGTGTGCATAGTCTTTTGCATCGCTTATAAATATGTCTGCCTTGTATGGTGATCATAATCCACATCGGATCAAGTTATTTCAAGCGCTCGCTGCTGTCTGAAAGTGAGTTTTGAACTAAAATTATTTTTAAAGTCTTTAATGCTGGTGTTATAGCTGTTAACTTTATGAAATGATCTACGGCGCTGACGCTCTCCAGACGCGGAGAAACTCCGCCTTTGTTCATGACCACTCCTCTAGCCCCAGCTGGTCCGCTTTGGCCCAAGGTTTTCGTCGGGCCAAAAAACCCTGGCTGTTGACCCCGAGGAAGCACCGACGAGGCACGATCAAGCCCCGGAAGTGACAGTGGAAACGCGACTGGCCCTGGCACGCACTAGCACGCCCGGTTTTGGCCCGACAGTGGAAACGCGGCTATTCAGTGTCTTTAATATAGAGGCTTAGGGTTTTCAGATGTTGTTTTCTTTATTTTTGTTTGAGAAAAATTAGTAAATTGTCTTGTCTTTTACACAGGACTAATATAAACAACAACACATTCCACATTCAGAAAAAAGTAAATGTACCTGCTGTATGAAATAATTTTTGCCATTTTCCAACACCTTTCCCTTTTTTCCACTCATAGCACTCTAATCCTGGGCATGCTGGGCCCTTCCCTGTGGCGTCGCTACACAACATTAGTGCTGCCAACCCCACCAGTCCCACCAGTGCCAGTATGGCCAATGCCTACATTCACCGTGGCCCCACTAGTCCTGTTGTCGCCCCCATAGAGCTCATACCATCAGTCACCAACCCCGAAAACCTGCCTTGCCTGCCGGACATCCCTCCCATTCAGGTAATGTACTATTGCATTTCCTTAGACTGATTGTCAGATGATTGGATGTTGTGGAATGATTTAGTGGTTATAGATCTGGCCTGGTAACCTAAAGGTTGTAAGTTCAAACCAAAGTGCGATCATGAGGATTCAAATCTAATACTCGGGTGGAAATTTAATAAAGGACCTAAATGTAATAACGTTTGGGCTTAAATGTAATAAAGCATTTAAATGTAATAACTGTTGGGCCTAAATGCAATAAAGGTTTTAAATATAATTAGGTTTAAGGCACCTAAGGCAACAAGACAAAGACAATCCCTATGCTTGGATCTGTTATTATTGTTTTTTATATAACAGATGCTTCCTTAACCGAAGTAAAATAAAACACAGCTGAATTGATTTAGAGCTCATGTGTTTTTTGTTTTTGTAATTTTCAGCTTGAAGATGCCGGTTCGAGCACACTGGATAACATTCTCAGTCGATATATTTCTGCTAGTTCATATCCTGCTGTTGGCCCCACCAATCCCTCACCGGGACCTTCTACACATTCCCCAGGATCGTCAGGTACTTTCTGGGTGAATTTTTAACATGAATAGTTTGGATTCCAAATGTTTGTGTAAATTAGCATGCATTTAAATAATGTCATGAAATATTCATGCACATCAGAATTTGGTATGTATAATCTTTATAAATGCTTAATATATGCCATACTTATCTTGCTCTCTGTACTATATGGCATAAACTCCTATCCAACCAACCTGGGGGGCCAAGGCAATGCTAGTTGCCTGGCTCAGTGCCTCTGGTTCCGTATGGCAAATTCTCCCATCCAACCATATGCACCAACCCTGGGGCTCAGGCTGCATTAGCCCCACGAGCATTATTAATGCCATATGCTACTTCACCACACAGCCTTATGTGCCAATTCCACCAACAACTCCAGCTAGCATATACATGCATTGCTGTGCCCCATTGTTACGATAACTAAAACTATCAAAAAACAATTTTTGGCAATTGAAATAAAAAAACAATTAATGGATGAAAAACATTAAAAGTTAGAAATGTTGCCTAAGCCGCTATCTGAAATAAGTTGAAGTACTAAAAATACTAAAACTGCTAAAAAAGATGCAAAAAAATGTATAAAAATAAAAATAAGACAAGCGCAACAAAATTTGTAAAAGTAAAATGAAAACGGAAAGCAAAAGCAAATTTAAAATATGAATAAATACCGTTAATACTGTTATATAAATAATATTAACACTGTTGTGCACTTTACTTTCAAATAAGGAAATTCTAAGTGAATATAGGGTGATAACGTGCAATATTTTATAGCTTCTCCAAATTAAATCAGCCATTGTTTAATTTTTTTTTTTAATATTTAAAATATTATTCATATCATTCTACCTAGTGAATTTTTTTTTTTTTTTTTTTTTTAACAAAGCCTTAAATTAAATCATACATTTGTAAATGATTTATATGATTCAAAGTGAATACTAGTTTGTTAAATGCAGTTTCTTATGTCACTTAATTAACATCCAGAATTTGTCAGCTATAACCATCGGCATATATTACGTTGATAATTTAGCGATTTTACAAAATTCTGATTAATTTTGTACCTCTTGGAAATTGACAGAAATATGCATTATTAAAACTTAGACTGGTTAGATTGTTTTTTCCCCCCCTCAGCTATAGCAATATTTGCTAACTTGTTAATTTTCTAAAGAATTGATTCTTTTAACACTCTCTCTGTATCTCTTCTTCTCTAGGTTTATCTAATTCTCACACTCCAGCTCGTCCATCCAGCACGTCAAGCACGGGCAGCAGGGGCAGGTCAGCATTTGCATAAAAAAAAAAAAAAATCTTGTTTCTGTTCTTTGAGTAATATTACTTGCAGTAATATCAGCAGTTGTTAATTATAGCTTAGGAACTGTATATCTGAAAAAAGAGACATTGAATGAAAAATTGTTATTTGTGTCTTCTGTCTTTGCTGATGTGTGTGGGTTCAGTTGTGGGTCAGCTTGTAGACCTGGGATGGGGAACACGGCAGTGGACCAGGTGAAGGTCAAACAGGAACCGGGAGTTGAGGAAGAATGTAGCTATTCTGGAGCAAACGTCAAAACAGAGCACTGTAAAGATGGCAGACGGAGTGCTTGCATGGTATTTATCTTCAGCTTACAGTTTCTTTCGATTATGAATAACAAGTTTAATTTGTTTCTTCTTGGTTCTAAGAGATACAGTTTGTTTCATGTTATACAATGTATTTCTGTTGCTCTTCTTCTTCCTCAAACCAGATGAGCAGCCCAGAAGGAAGCCTAACTCCCCCTCTTCCCATCCTTGGCTCCGTGTCCACCGGTTCAGTCCAGGACATTTTAAGAACACTTGGTGAAAATGTTAAATCTGAACCACAGAGCAATCCACGCTCATCCTGTACGAAGTCAAACTCCAGCGCATCTCTAACCAATGGGACCACAGCGTCAAATGGTAGTCAGCAGGGGAGCACCGCTAACGCCAACAGCCAGACCACTGTAGGAAAGGAAGACGACCCGAACGAGGACTGGTGTGGCGTGTGTCAGAATGGAGGAGAACTGCTGTGCTGTGATCGCTGTCCTAAAGTCTTCCACATGACCTGCCATATCCCAACACTCAAATCTTCTCCCAGGTAAAGAATGTGGCTTTATTTATACAGATGATGCAACACATTTAATTCAGCATTAATGCTGTTTTTGTGTAGTACATCTGGGCTGGTAACTGAAAGGTTATGGGCTTCAACCCAACAAGTTGCAATCGGTGAACTATTAGCAATGTGTGCTTGAGTACGACACTTAATCCTAGTTGTCTGTCACTTTGGTTAACCGCAGATCATTTGCTATTCATTATCTAAATGTAGGAAATTCCCATTAAAGCTGATTGTATTTATTTACATCGTTTACTAATCATAACTGACTAGTATTGGATTTTTTATTTTATTTTTATTTTTATTAAGATGCCATCTGTAGAATTTTATTAATTTTATTTCTTAAATTATTCTATTATTTATTCATTTATATATTCAGTTTACCTTTTTTATTTGTTTAAAATTTATTTTTATTATTATTAGATTTTTAAGATGCCATCAATAGAATATTCTTTTATTTTATTTTAAAAATTTCATGCCACCGATAGCATTTCTATTCATAAATTACTAATTTTATTTTATTTTTATTTGTAACACCAGTGACAAATTGTCATAGTTTTCTAAGATTCAACCAATAGCATTTCATGACACGTCATCTGTCTTATGCCGGATTCAAACTACACAATATTTTTGTCGGTCACGATAGTCAGTGTCAGATTACACGATTTTGACTCCTAAAATCTTGTCGTGTCGTGGACAAGAAACATGTCAGACTACACGTTGCTTCCCGACCAATCATCGCGTGCCGTCTTTAACGACGCGCGTGATGTCATCGAGAAGGCGGAACTAGCGACTGACTTCTGAAAACAAGAGTGTAAACATTGCTGAAGCGCTGCCGCTATAGTTAGGCAGCATTTTTCTTTCTTCGTTCTGTCGTGGTAGTCCCTCAATGACACATCATACAGGCAGGAGTACTGTTGCCACAGCTCCACGAACCTTTCCTCCATCTCATAATTCCACCTAGCAGCACCATCATCTCTCTTTCGTTTTGCCATGTTTGAAACCTGTGTATGAAAGAGCTTCTGTGCTGCTATTGGTCAACGTCACCAATGTGACAGAACTCGTTGTGGATGACGGAAAAAAAATTAAACATGCTAGTCTTTCTGTCGTGAAGCATTGCAGACCCGGAATCGGTTGTCGTCCACTATGACACACTACACGTGCTGAAATGATGGAATCTTGCGTCCCGATGCCCATTGTCGTTTACGAATCCCCACGACACCCTACGTCAAGCAAATCATGGCAAAATCGTGTAGCCTGAACCAGGCTTTAGCCATCAAGTTGGTACATATGGTTAAATGAAACCAAGGGCACTGAGCAAGCATTTACAGTGCCAATGAAGCTAGCATAGCCTTACATTTATATTTTCATTTACATGTCATTTAGCAGACACTTTTATCCAAAGTGACTTACAAATGAGGACAATAGAAGCAATCAAAACTAACAAAAGAGCAATAATATGTAAGTGCTGTGACAAGTCTCAGTCACTCTAATAGTCTAATGCAATACACGTAGCAAGGTTTTTTCATAATAAGTTGAAAGAATAGTAAAAGAATAGAGAGCGCTAGTGTTAGAGGCATTTTTTATAATAAATAAAAAGAAAACAAGTAGATTGAATAGAGAATGCATTGATATTATACCACTGCGCCCACCGGGAATTGTTGGGTCTAAAAGGGCACGGTGGTATAATATCAATGTTAAATTATTATGTTGTTAATTATTCAAAATTTTTTTGCACAGCTTGTTAGACCATGCACTAATACTTAACTCAGGCAAACAAAATGAGCAGAGAGATAAATAACTGACCAATTTGTTTAGCCAGTCATAACAGAGAGGTCATTTACATATTGTGGTCATAAAAGTTCAGTAGCGTAACAGCTTTTAGGTCAGAGAGAGGTTGGAAAATGAGTTATGGTTAGAAACTTGGACTAATATTAATAAATGGACTTCAGGGTAAAAACAAACATGCATGAATGTTTTAAGGCTTTAATTCCTTTTTGTGTGATTTGTGTGTGTTAAATGATGTTATACCTTCATTCTGCTGCAGTGGAGATTGGATGTGCACCTTCTGCAGAAGTCTCACAAATCCAGAGATGGAATACAACTGTGATGACGATCCACCCAGTAAGAAGGACAAGAGTGAGACGGCAATGAGTCCAGAGGACCAGCGAGTGAGTCACACTGAGAAACAAACACAATCATATTTACAAAATGAGTGAACTATGGGGAAGCACATAGTACTTTAGCCCTAATTGGTAGACTGGCAAAGTAAGATTGCTTTTGTGTGATTTAATTTATCCCAATACTTCATACCAGACACTCTATAATTTAATATAAATTATGCACAGTATATTGTTTTGACAAACAGTAATGATGTTTGGCTTTAAAATATTTGCTAGAAATGTGAACCTTAGTGACCCAGCAATCAGATATGGTCTACAAAGTTTGTCCACCAGAGTTCCTCATTAGTATAATTCATGTTTTTGCACAACTGCAAATTGTTAATGTTTCTTCTTCTCTCCTCTTCCTGTATTTTTAGCGTTGTGAGCGCTTGCTGCTGCATGTGTTTTGTCATGAGCTCAGTACAGAATTTCAAGAGCCTGTTTCTATATCGGTGAGTTTCCATCAAGCCCACAATATCCTCATTTCCCATAAAGTGTTCTTAAATGGCAAAGCTCAGATGTGTAATTGGACCATTACTCAGTACGAACGGTAATATTTAATTACTGCCTCACTGCTAGGTCATTAACACTACTGCAATAAAGCTTCGAAAACCGCAACATCGCTCACATGAACATCTGTAGTGACTCCAGTCATCTGTTTTCAAACATGTATTGAGCCTCTGGGCCGTTTCCTGCTGTTATTTATCATAGCAGGATTATGATTCTTGTGTAATTACATTACTGAGTGAATGCAATAATGCATCAGGGTGATGGGTAGTAACAATGATTTTGTAATTTCATTGAATTTGGTCTTGTATACCCCCTCACTTTGCTCTTTCATCACTACTTCAGTTCTAAAACCTAGTGAGCGGTACTGCTATCTACAACATGGGGATTTTCCTTCTAAGGCAGAACAAGTGATGTCCTGATATGAAATGTTATTTAAATGTCACATTGACAAACAGCTTTCAGTCTTTCCTTATTCATATCATAATATATGTATAAGCTGTACTTGCATGACTGAAGGGCACTAATAAGATGGCTGCCAAGTAAATTGTCTTTCCTGACAAGCGATACTCTAGAAAATCTACATATTTGGCAGGACTCTTAAGTATACACAACTAGATTGAAATTTTCATTTTCTGTCTATACTTTTGAAATGTTTTTTTAATCATAATTTACTTTCTGAGCTGAGCAGTTGTTAATTGTATTATTATTTATATACTATTATATTATTGATATGTTGAATCGGCTAATATATTTTCAGTTTTCATTTAAATTTTAGTAATTTTATGTGGTTTTGTCATTTAGTTTTTTTTTTCTATTTAACTTTTTATTTCTTATTTAGTTATTTTAGCACTTTAACTTATTTTTAGTTATTTGCCAAGGCAACATTTCTAATTTTGACACTTTTTTTAAAGTTTTTGTTTTTCATCTAATATTTATGTTTTATTTCAACTTCAGTTATCGAAAATGGTTTGTAATAGTTTTAGTAACTTTATCATGTGATTTTGTCATTATTTTTTATGCTTTTATTTAACTTGATTTTTATTTGTTTTACTTAATTTTAGTACTTCAACTTGTTTTATTTCTTTATAACTTACATTTCTAATTTTTAAGTTTTTTAAAGTTTGGTTAGGGTTAGGGTTAGGGTTTCATGTAACATTTTATTTTAGCTTCATTTTAATGAATGAATGATTTTTAATGGTTTTAGTGTTAGCTAACAACACTGGAGCAGAGAAAACTGAGCTTGCTGCAATGCATTATGGGCCTTTTGCTTTTGGCTAAAGACATTTCCACACTGAGCGCGAAAAAGCGAAACGAATATCATACGCGATGACGCTCTGGAATAAAACAATACATTTCTATGGAGGCTTCCACATAGACCGCGAACATTCGCGCCCCGAAAATGCGAATGTTTTTTTTTCGCACCAGTCCGACGAATCTTTTCAGTTTTGCAAAGCGAAAACACGGGCCGTCCAATAAGATTTGAGCAAGGATCATGTGACTGGAGCATCTGCTGTTGCACAAAAAAGGCAAGAGTGGTGGCACTGTTTCAAAAACCATGTAAACAATATATTTTCTGTATGTGTTTTGTATGCAGCTCATGGTATTTTTATAGCAATAAAGGATGTTTATGACAAATATTAGCAGTTTAGCGTTATTACACATACAAAGAGTGCATGTGTCTGCTTATTAATCAAAATCAACTATAGATCACAACTGGAAGTTATTACAAGCACTCGATGATGGTTTAAAGTGGGTAAGCCAATACATTAATAATTTAAATTTCAAGTGTAGCTTGATGCTAATTTTACTTCTAATTATATTTTAGGATGTAGCCTGTTCTTGTAAGTATTATAGATAGTTTGTTTCTGGTGTAGAACCTTGTTTATCTTAATTTAATGCTGTATATTGAGCAGCGGATGATGTTAAATCCATTTACGAGATACATATCTGAGGAAAAATGCATTGTTGGTCGGCGCCACCTAGCGTGCAGGCGTGAATTAGCAGAAGGCGAACAATCGTTTCGTGCTCGGTGTGAAAGCACCATTTGTCAGCGATTCGCCTCGCTTTTTCACATCGCGCTCAGTGTGGAAAGGCCTTAATACTGTTAAATAGTATTAATAGTAGTTATTTTTCATTTGGGATGCACATATAATACCTAATGTTGAGTTGAAGGGCAAACTAAATGGTTTGGAAGAGATCCCCATGTTCAACATTATAGTTTTAATGCTGAAGCCTTGATTTCTCTCCAGGTACCCAATTACTATAAAATAATAAAGCATCCTATGGATTTGACCCTGGTAAAGCGGAAACTGCAGCGAAAACATCCTCTGCATTACAAGAGTCCTAAAGAGTTTGTGTCCGACGTGCGCCTGGTCTTTAGCAATTGTGCCAAATATAATGAGGTGAGTTCGGGGCATGTCCTTAACCTGTGTGGGGGTGCATGTAAGAAACGAGTATTTGGAGAGTATGAAATACACTAAAGCAACACAGCATGAGAACATGTGATGGATTTGCATGAGTTCACTGCTTCTTATGGTCGCCAGTACTAACTATTAAAAGAATGGTTTCAGTCAAGCTGAGCATTAATCAGCGGCTGGATGTTGAGCTTGTGTTTGTCACAGGGCTAACACACTTTGTGGTGTCTCACACCATTAAAGGAATGTTTATTGTAATGTTGCACAGTGTTTTGGTATGATACATTTGATTATTGTTTGAACAATAAAAATGACGATCAAATGCATGATATGAATGCCAGTTTTGCAGTCATTCACTGTTTCTGACATTCATTCAAGACCCCATGAAGCAAACTCCATGAGTTTGTATTTCCTGTTAATAATGGAAGTTTGGGTGGGTCTTGATTTTTTTTTTTAAACGGCCAACATGCTTTAAATTGCGAGTTTTGCTAGTCGTAATGAGGAACATTCTCATTCTAAAGAATAAGTGAAATTTCTCAGCTTTTTGCACTAGCATAATATTGGTAACTTTAAAGCAAACATACCTGGAGTAAAACTCTCATTTTGATTTCATGTTTAGTGCCTGTGAAACTGTAAAATAAAACTAAAGGCCTCTGATGCGTTCAAACTCGCATCCCATGTACACAAATGATTCCATTTCAGTTTTATATATCTTGGAAGCTATTTTTTTTGTATCATTGAAGTACTAATATAGTTATTAATATTTTTGAATCCATTTTTATATTTTACGTTTCATTTTAATTTAAACGTTTGAGTAATTGTCATTTTTGGTAGTTTTTGTAACCAAAATGGATTTAGTTTCAGTTAGCCTATAATAACCCTTCCAAGTTGCGTTTTTGACATCATTTTTACAATATAGTTGATTATGAAAGTTTTGAGTGTTGTTGTGTGTTGAAGTTTGTTATTGACAGCAAATCTCAGTCATGCCGTTAATTTGACATCTGCAACCGCTGCCATTTTAAATGCAGTGGCAATACATGAATCAAATATGCAGTTATTACACACTGAATGTTATAGAGATTTTTCGGCTTCTGTTTTACCAAAGAATGTGTACGTTTACTTCAGGTCATTTCAGTGGATGGATTTGTTCTGTTTGGGGTGTCTTGAGTTCATCACAGTGGCCACAGTAGTAGTCATGGAGAAGGAGATGCGAGTGGAGGCCGATAAGGATTCGGAGGACTCTGACGATGACGTCGTACAACCGAAACGCAAACGCTTAAAAGTGGACACCGAGAAGCTGTTGCACATCAAGTGAAGAAAATGAGGAAACGTCTGCAAGAAATAAACTGTCTTCCTCACAAGCTCAGTCTTATTCTGCCTTCTGAAGGGCATTAGAATGCTGGAACTGATGCGATTCAAATGCTTCGTTTATTTCATATTCTCCCAAACCCTGACGAACCATTGTACATACAGTGTGAGAACCCTTAAACATGCATTGTGGACGTTGGCGTCTTCATCGGAGGATCGATGAATGAATTGTTGGGTGTCGATGAAGACACTTGTACAGATTTAAATAGTCTTGTTTTGGTCTGATTTAGTAAATATCATTTTTCCTTTTTTTCTTAAACTATGAGTTATTATTATATTTGTAAATCTATTGTGAATGATACTTTATAAATGATACTCGTCTCTCCCTTCTGTTGTATGATAAAGTTTATCATATATGGCCCACCTGCTTCCTTTGCATGTGTATTTTCTTATTCCTACAGTTGAAATCCCTTCAGTAGGAGAAAGTTTGATCTTTATTTCCAATAAAACAGTGACTTCTGGATTGTTGGAAAGTTTAATCACAGACCCTTTAACTCAAAAGATGCATATTAAATGGGTGTCTGTGCCACCTGACAAAAGCCAATACAAAAGTACTTTCAATAAGCATTGTTTATTTCATTCCAATTACAACATTTAGAATGGTTATAGCCTTAGATGTTGAAGTGAATTATTTTAAACTTTTCATTTGTATATTCCAATAATTTGAAATCCAATGAGTTCAAAAGGAAAACATTTAAAAACGCAGTATTCTACAATTCTAAAACCCTCTTAAATAAAATATCTCTGAATTTTATTCTCCAAACTTTCCTGTAACTGTTGGGTTAAGAAGCGGGATACATTCAGACGGGCGGATTTAGTGAATTGGGGGCCCCAGGCAAAATATAGGAATGGGGACCTATACATTTGCACACATTTTCCTAGATCAACCTTGAGGTTCCGTTTTGTTGTTTTCAGCGTAAGCCTGTGTGCAAAGGCTGTCTAATTCTAAACTTTAAAATACATTTATGTTTAGTTGTTTTAACTACAAATTTAAATAAAACTGAAAAAATAACCTTCACGGGTCTCAAATTTAGGCCCTATAGCCCGTCTTTCCCCCCCCAAAAAGCTTATACTGTTTCAGCTATTAAAATAGTTAAGTTTTGTATGTAATGGAAAAGTGATTATATTTTGTTTCGTTTTTTTATAAAGTAAATTTTTGAAAAATATTTGGAGTATTTTTTGTTCGTTAAATGTAAGTTTAAAAAAAAAAAAATTAAGTAAAGGCCAGCGGCAGACAGTGAATTGATCATAGCCTATAGCCTATGTGATCAATTTAGCCTTCTCAAATCATCAGGACTTGCCTAAAATAAATATATAAAACAGGTCAAGTATATCACAATGTTAGTTTAAATGTTTAACCTAGATAAATGTGCGCTGTTAGACACATATCCAATCGTTTGCGGAGGAGTGGAAGCTGAAGCGAGCTCTGCAGGACATGGAGGCGCCAGCGCGATCACTTGTATTTTTTTCTAACAGTGGAAACAACTTAAAATACGCAGTCATTTTTGCTCATAAAGGTAAGAGTAATACATCATTCTAAACTGTAAAGGGTCTAGTTTTATTTGTGTGCACTCACAATATCAACGTTGTGCTTTTATAAAATAAAGAAATCAAACGCTTTCTGCCGTCTCGGTCTTGAACAGGAGCGTTTCACAATGATGAACCTAAACTCAGACATGATCAAAATATATAGAAAGCTTTAAATTACTACTTTAAAACGAAATCATTCAAATCGAAAATGGACTCCTAATAAAATAAACTCTTTCATTATGTAATTCCTGCATTTCTCTCTAAAGGCACATCCAATTAGGAGATGGCGAGTCATTTTTTCATCACTATAATTGATGGAAGGCCCGATTATAATTTGCGTTTTATTTTATAATTCCGTACAGTTAAAAAATAAAACACTA